>NC_045443.1:124766498-124806905 GCF_002776525.5 Piliocolobus tephrosceles | reverse complement strand
TCCCCAAATGCTCTACAGCTGACCCTTCCCCAAATGCTCTACAGCTGCATTCCTGAACCCTTATCTAGGCGCTACAGCAAGGTCACCAGACTTGCTACACTGAGCAAACCCTGAATACAGCCCTCCAGGCGGCACAGGGGAGGTCAGGAGAAATGTGGATAAACTGAAGTCACACCCTCTCGCAAATTCCTCCGGTCACCAGAGGATATGTGGTAAGTAAACCGATGAACAACCCCAGGGTCTCTCTCCTCAATATAAACCCCTCACTTTGTAAGCGCAGGGCTGCCTCCTCTGACTGTGGTGAAGGGGCCCGGCAGGTTAGTAAACTTACTTGCCTTACCTTGGGTCTCTCTCGTCCTTTCTCTCCGCTAACCTTATACCATTAATTTCTTCTTACAGCAATCATTAAACACAATGGGACGGTGGAAACTGCTCTTACAAATTTTGGGTGCTGGTAACAGCAGATTTTAATTAGGGAGGCCACTGTAATGGGAAAAATAGATCCCGGCTTGTTGAACATCAGAGACATCAGTGAGAAAGACACGTTTATTCATTTGTTCATACTCAAAAATTGCTTGGACACCCACTATGTTTTTGTTATTTTATGGGGCATGGTCAATACAGATATAAATGAGATGTCCTGAAGGATGTCATATTCTGTTTTGTTGTTGTTGTTGTTTTGAGACAGTTTCACCCTTGTCACCCAGGCTGGAGTGCAGTGGAATGATCGTGGCTCACTGCAACCTCCACTTCCTGGGGTCAAGCGATTCTCCTGCCTCAGCCTCCCGAGTAGCTGGGAATACAGGCGCCCACCACCACACCCAGTTAATTTTTGTATTTTTAGTAGAGACAGTTTTCACCATGTTGGCCAGGCTGGTCTTGACCTCAGGTGATCCATCACATTGGCGTCCTAAAGTGCTGGGATTTCAGGTGTGAGCCACTGCACCTGGCCAGAATTCATATTCTTGTAGAAAAGACAGACAATGTAGACGGCTCCCACAGAGGCAGCAAGAATCATGATAGAGTTTGCATAGGCTGCTCTGGGAACACAAAGGCAAGTCCTTATGCAGCCCTGAGCAGGTTGAAGAACTGGAGAGTGTCATGAGGTTTCCTAGAAGAAATGAGGTCCAAAGTAATCATTACAAATTAGCAAGCATAGCCTGAAGAATTTGGAGCAGGGTGCTGCCAGCAGGGGCATCAGCATGTGAAAAGACTCAAAGGGGAGACAACACAGCATGTTTAGGAGTCTGCACCTGAGCTTCCTGTATTTGGGGAGGTGGACGTGGGACATAATGGGGAGATATTTGGCTACATATGTAGGTAAAGGTGAGATAAGGCGGATCTTTGAGGCCATGCTAAGAAATGGGAAATGGATAAGTGGTTTGGGCAGGGAAGTACCTAAGCAGAAGGGGTATTACTGAGGAAACAGAGAGACCCTCTTATATTGTTTTATATTGTTTTATACTCAGGACCTGTTTTAAGAAAAAAAACAAGGAAGTAAAACCAAAGACAGGCAGCCCAGCGCCAGGCCCCAAACCAGGCCTGGGCCTGCCTGGCCTAAACCCAATAGTTAAAAATCAACTCATAACTTAGAAACCGATGTTATTCATAGATTTCAGGCATTGTATAGAACAACATTGTGAAACTCCCTGCCCTGTTCTGTTTCACTCTGACCACCTGTGCATGCAGCCCCTGTCATGTACCCCTGCTTGCTCAAATCAATCATGACCCTTTCATGTGAAATCGTTAGTGTGGTGAGCCCTTAAAAGGGCCAGAAATTGTGCACTCGAGGAGCTCGGATTTTAAGGCAGTAGCTTGCCGATGCTCCCAGCTGAGTAAAGCCTTTCCTTCTACAACTCCGTGTCTGAGAGGTTTTGTCTGTGGCTCGTCCTGCTACTTTACAATGGTTTTTCCAGTTGCAGTGCAGAAAATTGATTACATAAAAGGAAAGGTTGATATTGGTGAATCTAATAATGGGAGATCTCTGTGTGCAGAAAAGGCCCGGAATTTGGTCATTCCTTGGGGCTGTCATATAAAAGGAAACAAAGGAAGAAAAAGAAAAGAAAAAGAAAGAAGGGAAAGAGGAAGGAAGGAGAGAAGAAAAGAAGAAAAGAAGGAAGGAGGGAAGTAAAGAAGAAAGGAGGGAAGAAAATAAAAGGAAAGAAGGAGAAAGCAAAAGAAAGAAAGAGAAAGAAGGAAAGAAAGAAAGAGGGAGGGAGGGAAGGAAGGAAGGAAAAGAAAAAAGAAAAGGAAAGAAAAGAAAAAGTAAACCAAAAATAAAATTCTAACTGCCCTGGCCACCCACCCCCCTCCCCCAACTCTCAAACTGCCCCCACCCCCTCTGGCCCCAGGACTTCCTCTTCAGCCAGGGGTACTTTAAAATGTAACCAAGAGACTGGTTCAGCCCATGACCAGAAGCAGAGGGACAGGCCTCATTATATCTCTTTGGCATTAACATCAACACAGACTTTAAGTCTGATAACAAACATTTTACAACCTATTCTCTTTGAATTCTGCTACCTGAAGGCTTCCTAGCAAATAAGAACTAGGGTCTCCACAGTCCTTTATCTTAACCCAGACATTCCTCTCTATTGATCCTAGGCCTTTAGATAAACTCAAGGAATTGTCAACCAGAAAACTTTTAAATCTACCTGTAAACTGAAAGCCATCTCCCTGCCCCACCTCCCTTGGAGTTGTCCTGCCTCTCTGGACTGAACCAGTGTATTTCTTAAATGTATTTGAATGACACCTTATGTCTCCCTAAAATATATAGAACCAACCTGCGCCCCAGCTGCTTTGGCCACACGTTATCAGGACCTCCGGCGGGCTGTGTCATGCACCACGGTCACTCTGACTTGGCTCAGAATAAATCTATTCAATTATTTCACAGAGTTTGACTCTTTTCATTGACAAAAGACAAGACAGAAAGAGAGAGAGAGTGAGAGAAAAAAAAAGAAGGAAGGAAGGAGGGAGAAGGGAAAGAAAGAATGAAAGAAAGAAAAAAAGAAAGAAGAAAAAGAAAGAAGGAAAGAAAGAAGGAAAGAAAGAGGAAGGGAGAGAAAAGCAGAAGAAGAAAGGAAGAAAGAAGAAAGTAAAAAGAAAGAAAGAAAGAAAAAGAAAGAAAGAAAGAAAAAAGAAAAGAAAGAAAGAAAGAAAATGCACGCAGGCACTTATTTGATTCCATATCTTTGAAATTGTCAATTGTGCTGAGATAAACACACGTGCAAGTGTCTTTTTGATATAATGACTTCTTTTCCTTCGGGTAGATACCTGGCAGTGGAATTGCTGGATTGAATGGATGATCTACTTTTAATTTTTTGAGGAATATCCATAAACTGTTTTTCATACGGGTTGTACTAATTTATATTCCCACCAGCAGTGTACGAGCATTTCCTTTTAACCACATTTATGCCAACATCTATTGTTATTTGACTTTTTAATAATGGCCATTCTGGCTGGGATAAGGTGATATCTCACTGTGATTTTAATTTGCATTTTCCTGATGATTAGTGATGTTGAGCATTTTTTTTTTCGTATTTTTTGGCCATTTGTATACCTTGTTTTGAGAAATGTCTTTTCATGCCATTTGCCCAGTTTTTAATGGGATTTTTCTTTCTTGCTGATTTGATTGAGTTTCTTGTAGATTCTGGATGTTAGTCCATTGTCAGATGCATAATTTGCAAATAATCCTCTTTGTACATTTTAAAAACAATTAATTTTAGTCATTCTCCCAATCTCCCTCTCCCCACAAAAACAAACAAACAAACAAAAAAACAATTCAGTTCAGCTTGACACAGAATTTTGGCAGGATTTATAAGCTCTTATTCCACAGTGGAGCACGTGGAACACTTTCAAATGTAAAGTGTCTTGGGGAACATTTTCTCTTCTCTGTTCCATCAGTTTCTCTCTGTGCATTTATCACCTCATTACTAGGAAAAAAGTCTGGGGTCTGATGTTTGGGAAATTTTATGGCTCAGAGAGCAGGCCAAGTAACAAACATGTTCCATTCCCCTTTCTTGCCCCTCTGATTCAATCGGGATGTGAGGATGCAAAACAAGAGAATGAGGCTTCCAACCGTTTACTAGGTGGTTACATATTCATTCTCTCTGTCTCCTGGAAGCTTTACCAGCGTCTGGAGAGGAACCATCTACTCCAAGCTGTGAGAGTTAATTAAATGCCAGGCAATGGACTATGCATTTTAAGTATCATCTCATTGAATCATTTCCAGACCCTGATGAAGTATTATTATTCCCACTTAGTATTTGAATGCTAAAGAAAACAAATTCCCAAAGGACTAAGTCTACCTAAAGGCAGTAGACCTGTTGGATTACTGTTTGGACTCGGAATTAAGACAGAAGTGGATTGACTCTCATCTCTCTCATTTCCTGGCACTGTGACCATTAGTAAGTTACTGAAATTGTTTGAGCCTCCATATCTCACCTGTAAAACAGAGACGAGAAGAACATGGTTAAGATCAGTTGTACTGTACCCTGCCTGGAAGAATATTGGTTGTTGCTTATGGTTAGTGGTGGGGGAAAAATAATAGAAGAAGAAGGGGCGTTGTTATACCACCAAAAGAAGGGGGGCTGAGCTGAGATGAGCTGAGCAGAACTTGGCTGGCTTCGCTGGTTTTTTTTTTTTTTTCCCCACCAGTTTGGGGTCAAGGAGACAGCTTGCACATTTGGTGAATTGATTATGTATTGGGTTTATTAGTTTCTTGTGGCTGCTGTAACAAATAACCACAACCTTGGTGGCTTAAAACAAAAGGGATTTATGATCTCAGTTCCGGAGGGGCCAAAATCACATGCTGCCAAGGCTCTGTTCTCTCCAGGGTTCTAGGGGGGGATTTGTTTTTCACCTCTTCCAGCTTCTGTTGGCTGCTGGCACGCTTTGATTTACAGCTGCATGGCTTTACGCTCTGCCTCTGTGGTCACCTTCTCCTCTGTCTACATCAAATCTCTCTATCTTCCCCTGTCTTCTAAGTCCACATTGAAGGACACTATGATTTCATACAAGGCCCATCCAGATAATCCAGGGTTGCCTCACCCTCTCAAGATCCTTAACTTAGTGACATCTGCCAAGACCATTTTCTATGTAAGGTAAAATGAGTAATATTGTACATTGGATAATATGCAGATTCCCAGAATTAGGACCTGATATTTCTGTCGGTCATTATTCAGCCTGATACACAGCAGGAATCAGCAAATAAGTAAATGCATTGGGAAAAAATGAAAGCCAGGTCTCTGAATAAGAGAGAGAGAAACATGGAAGGGAAGAAACCTATAATAAACTTTGGGTTGTTGAACTGGAATGGGATCTGCCAGTATGAACACATACACATAATTTTTAATATAGATATAAATCTATGTAAATGGGCTTGTGTGTGTGTGTGTTTGTGTGTGTAGATATATGCACAGACTTGCATATATTTCTTGTTTACTGGCAGGACCTAGAAACACTGACATTTCAATAGCAATAAAAATACCTAGTACCCAGTTCATGGTTTCTAAATAAGGGCCTCTTTCAAATGAAAGGCTTCTAAAAGAGATGATTGATTCCCAAGATGGGATAATCAATTTAGAATAAGAACCAGAGCCATCTTATTGTGCCAGAAAGTCAGGAAATGCTGAAAACATAGTAAGAACATAGAGATGAAGTTGATGGGATATGTTGGCCAGGGGCACTTTGAACACCAAAATTAATAATGATAGTAATAGTATAGAACTTTTGATTTTTTTGTGTGTGAGACAGGGTGTTACTCTGTCACCCAAGTTGGAGTGCAGTGGCACCATCTCCGTACATCGCAACCTCCGCATCCTGGGTTCAAGCAATTCTCCTGCCTCAGCCTCCCAAGTAGCTGGGACTAGAGGTACACACAACCGTGCTTGGCTAATTTTTGGTGTTTTTAGTACAGACAGGGTTTCACCATGTTGGCCAGATCTTGGGTGTTGAATTCCAGACCTCAGATGATCTGCCTGCCTTGGCCTCCCAAAGTGCTGGGATTACAGGCATGAGCCACTGTGCCAAGCCAGTCATGGTATATAAGTTTTTGAATAAGTAGAATTTCTGCTACAAATAAGGAATTAATAAATAAATAAGGAGAAAATAAAGCTTTTTAATAGTGGAATGCTAACAGGTAAATGTAGAAAGATTACTCATGGAACTGGGAAAATAACTGTTTGGCTAGCAAATTAATAATTGAAGAAGACTAGAGTCATCAATGCATGTTAAAATTCACAGGTGAATATTTGATGAGAAATAGGATATTTATGTAATTTAAAATTATCTTCCTATAGGATACTTGTTAATTACTACTTCATTAACGAGTACAAAATATTTCCTTAATTATCCTCTTAATGGAGAAACTTGGCAGACAACAGTTCTATGCAGGGGATAAAAATGAGCAACTCCCATAATGGGAGAGCTGGTAAAAGTTATTGCTATGATGGAATGAGCTGTCACGACTTCCGTGCTATATACTACATTGGGAAGAATACAGCCCGATTTTCCATTTCTGACAATGATGGGAAAACTAAATCTAATTACAAGAAGACATCAGAAAAGTCTGAATGGAGGGATATTCTGCAAAGTACTTGTCCTCTGTTCTTAAAAGTATCAAGGTCATGAAATACAAAACGGACTGAAGTTCCTTATTTACGGAAACTAAAGGGATGTGATGACAAAAGGTGATGCATGAGCTTGACTTCCATGATCCTGGACCAGAAAAGAAAGGTGCATGTTTATAGCAGGTTTATAGCAGTGCAATTCACTCTTGCAAAAACATGGAACCAACACAAACGCCCATCAATCAACGAGTATATATATACACTATATATATACACATACAAAGAAATACACACACACACACACACACACACACACACACACACACCCCTACATACATACAATGAAATACTATTTGGCCATAAAAAGGAATGAATTAATGGCATTTGCAGCAACCTGGATGGGATTGGAGACTATTATTCCAAGTGAAGTAACTCAGGAATGGAAAACCAATCATCATATGTTCTCACTCATAGGTGGGAGCTAAGCTATGAGAATGCAAAGGCGTAGGAAGGACACAATGGACTTTGGGGACTCAGAGGGAAAGAGTGGGAAGGGGGTGCGGGATAAAAGACCACAGATTTGGTTCAGTGTATACTGCTCAGGTGATGGGTGCACCAAAATCTCACAAATTACCACTAAAGAACTTAACTCATGTAACCAAACACCACTTGTTCTCCAATAACCTATGAAAATAAAAAAAATTTTAAAAGTTAAATTTAAAAAATCCTGTGCTTAATGAAAATAAAAGAAAGAAGGAAGAGAGACTTGTTTATTTTGCTTAATTGTTGGTGTTGCCTATAAAACACACTGGAGGTGCTGGAGGTAAAGTTGTAATGGAGTCTGTTGATTAGACAGAAGTATTGTATCAGTGTTAATTTTTTATTTTGATGGTTGTGTGGCTATATAAGAAAGTGTATTTCCTTCTTAAATAAAAATAGACATTGAGATATTAGGGGTAATGGAGCATAATTTCTGCAATTTACTCTCAAATGACTCAGAGGGAAAAACAATACATATAGAGAGTACCTATATTAGTAAAAAATGATAAGGCAAACGGCGTCAACTGTTAACATTTAAGTAATTTGGGTGAAAATGACTCATGTATATTTTTACTATTATAACTTTTCATATGTTTAAAATTGTTTTTTAAAAGGAAAAATAGGAACAAGTTCACAGTTGCTTAGAGTATCACTGGGATTCCAATTCATGCCTGTCTTCCTCCAAAGTCTGTACTGTGAATTTTTTTTATTTAACCTTTTTAATTATTTTTTATTTTCATAGGTTATTGGAGAATAAATGGTGTTTGGTTACATGAGTAAGTTCTTTAGTGGTGATTTGTGAGATTTGGGTGCACCCATTACCCGAGCAGTATACATTCCACCAAATTTGTGGTCTTTCAGCTCTCCCACTCTCGCCCAGTAACTGGGGGTGGGACAATATTGGTACTCAGCTTTTGATGTCTTCCTCATATTTATTCAACCTATATTTATGGTGCACATATTTGGCCAATATGTGCCAATAACAACAATGAATAGAAAGACATCAGTTCCACTCTTAAAAGCTTCCATTCCAGCTGCAGAAGAAAAACAAAAACAAAAACAAAAATCCCTAACCAAAGCATCAAGCAAAGCAAAACAAAAACACAAAATAAAAAGGAAAATTAAAAACATGATAAGAAGATAAAAACGTCATGAAGCTATTCGTTTTACTGAAGGTTTGCAGAAGGCATCTCATAAAAAGTGACGATTAAATTGACTTCTAATTGACACAAAAGACGACTGCAAGAAAATCTGGTCAATCCTCCCTTCTGGCGAGAGGCAGAAGCAAGTGCACGGACCATGCAGCAGAGCCAAGCTTGGCTACACTCAGAGCACACAGCCCCATGGCAGGCATGGAGCGAGCGCCGGAGAGAGTGGATGGAGGGAGGCAGGATAGGAAGGCACAGCTCACGTTGGGCCTTGTGGGTGTTTGGATGTTTTCCTGGTGGAGTTAAGAAGCAATTGGAAGACTTTGAGGAGAGGAGCAACATGATCTGAATTGTTTTTGAAAATCATTCTGAATTCTTTGTAGAAAATAAACTCCATTACATTGGTTAATTCATTGTTCATCTCAGGGTCTCAGTTTCTGCATCACTAAAATGAAAGGGGTGGAGGAGCTGGAGCCTCCTCTCCCTGACAGCACAGATCTTACAGAATGCAATGATCACCTTGAACCTGAAGGCCTCTTCTCCTCCCGGTACTGCCCCCACTTACTTACGGCTGCACCTACACTTCCCTGCCCTTCCAAGATCCTGATCTCTGTGGCTGGGCTCCCTGCAGGGCCAGCTGAAGACACAGGTGCAGGTTGTTGTGAGCTCAGCCATTGGTTTGTCTTTGGAATAAAGGAAGGCAGTAATGATTGCAGCTCAAAGTACAGTGGCTTCTTGACCCACAAACAGCCCCCTTCTGGAGTCATCCTAGAGCAGGGCTCCTCTGTCATTTACTGCAAGCTTCATTGAGAAATTCCTTATGATTGCTGCATAAAAAACACTGTCTTGGTAACGTTGTTCAGTTATACAAGATGAAGCATTGGGGAAACCCCACGCTCCTACTATAGCCAGATACACTGCCCAAAGAAACAGGAAAGAGAAGCACTAAGTTTCTCATGATGAGATTATTCAGTGGAGAAAGAGGGAGAATCCCCCTCAACCAATTAACAACAAATCTTGCTTCTGATGATGCCTAGCACTCTTGATACCTCTCAAAGAGAAATTGTTACCATATCACAATGGTACTTTTTTTTTTTTTTTTTTTTTTTGAGACAGGGTCTGACTCTGTCAACCAGGCTGGAGTGCAGAGGCATGATCATGGCTCAGTGCAGCCTCCTCAGCTCAGCAATCCTCCCTCCTCAGCCTCCTGAGTAGCTGGGGCCACAGTTGCCTGCCACCATGCCAAGCTAATTTTTATATTTTTAGTAGAGACAGGTTCTCCCTCTATTGCTCAGGCTGGTTTGGAGCTCCTGAGCTCAAGCAATCCTCCTGTCTCAACCTCCCAAAGTGCTGGGATTATAGGCGTGAGCCACTGTGCCCAGCCAATGGTACCTGTTCTAAACAAGGAAGTTGCTCAATGGTTCGATTCACTAGCCTCTTCTCTCTCTACCTATACTTGCTCTCTGGGCAAACTCATTCTGGAGATGGTTTAGATACAATTGTAAATATAAATTAATTAATTAATAAATAGCACTGAGTTTCCACTTTTGGAAAGATGGAATTGACTTACGTTATTCTTCCCTACAAGTACAACTAAAAACCCTAGACATATCTATTGAAAAAAAAAAAAAAAAAAACCAAATAAACAAATGAGAAGGCTGTGAAAAGTGGAGAGAAGGTAAACTGACCAAGAACCACAGGACCCAAGAAACAACTTGGTTTTCAGTCGCATGGGTTTTATATTTGCTTCACTGATCCCAGATTTGGAGCTGAAGAAGTAAGCAGCAGCCCACATCTGCTTCTGTGGAAACATTTCACTCTCAGATGCTCATGTTACCATTCCCCACTTTCTGGGCCTCTTTCTCATCAGGAGCAGCTTAATTTTAATAGGAAAGAAATGGCAAATCCATGCTCCACAAATCTCAGTGACAACTGACTATTACTCTTGAAGATACAGGCTTTTCTTGTATTTGGGTGATAGATGCAGCTCCAAAAGCAATTTAATATCCCTGAACTTGGGATTCACAGATGGGATAATAGGGTGGGAGATGTGGAAACTTCTATGCTCAGAGCCATTTTTTAATTTACTATATGTCATAAACCACAAATGCAGAGTGGAGAAGTGTATATTGCTGTGCTAGTATATGTATGCATTAATACACATGTGTGTCTAATTGTGTGCAGAGCTCAGTGATTAGAGTTCAATTCCCTGAGTGCAAATCTCACTTGTATCACTGTCTTAGTCTGTTTTGTGTTGCTACAAAAGCATATCTGAGATTCTGTAATTTATTTTAAAAGTACGTTTATTTAGCTCATGGTTCTGCAGGCTGGGTCATTCGAGGGCATGGCCCTGGCTCTGGTGAGGGCTTTCTTGCTGCCTCACACCTTGGTACAGAAGAGGGTCAAAGGCAAAGCAGGCCACCGGCTTTATAACAACTCTTTCTCCTGGGACCTAGTCCACTTCCATGAGAACTAATCCAGACTCAAAAGAGCTGGGAGGACAGCACCAAGACATTCATGAGGGATCTGCCCTCATAACCCAAACACTTCCCATCACCTTGTGTTGCAACCCTTACCACCATTGCACTCCTCCCTGCGCAGGTCTGTTCCCAGTGCATTTGGTATATACTCTTGAATCACATCAATAAAGAGTATGTGTCTGTTGGCTGTATGAATGTCTTCTTTTGAGAAGCGTCTGTTCATATCCTTTGCCCACTTTTTGATGGGGTTGTTGGTTTTTTTCTTGTAAATTTGTTTGAGTTCTTTGTAGGTTCTGGATATTAGCCCTTTGTCAGATGAGTAGACTGCAAAAATTTTCTCCCATTCTGTAGGTTGCCTGTTCACTCTGATGGTAGTTTCTTTTGCTGTGCAGAAGCTCTTTAGTTTAATTAGATCCCATTTGTCAAGTTTGGCTTTTGTTGCTGTTGCTTTTGGTATTTTAGACATGAAGTCCTTGCCCACGCCTATGAAAAAATGCTCATCATCACTGGCCATCAGAGAAATGCAAATCAAAACCACAGTGAGATACCATCTTATACCAGTTAGAATGGCAATCATTAAAAAATCAGGAAACAATAGGTGCTGGGGAGGATGTGGAGAAATAGGAACACTTTTACACTGTTGGTGGGACTGTAAACTAGTTCAACCATTATGGAAGACAGTGTGGCAATTCCTCAAAGATCTAGAACTAGAAATACCATTTGATCTGACATCCCATTACTGGGTATATACCCAAAGGATTATAAATCATGCTGCTATAAAGACGCATGCACACGTATGTTTATTGCAATACTATTCACAATAGCAAAGACTTGGAATCAACCCAAATGTCCATCAGTGACAGACTGGATTAAGAAAATGTGGCACAAATATACCATGGAACACTATGCAGCCATAAAAAAAGATGAGTTTGTGTCCTTTGTAGGGACATGGATGCAGCTGGAAACCATCATTCTCAGCAAACTGTTACAAGAACAGAAAACCAAACACCACATGTTCTCACTCATAGGTGGGAACTGAACAATGAGATCACTTGGACACAGGACGGGGAACATCACACACTGGAGCCTATTGTGGGAGAGGGGAGGGGCGAGGGACAGCATTAGGAGATATACCTAATGTAAATGACGAGTTAATGGGTGCAGCACACCAACATAGCACATGTATACATATGTAACGAACCTGCACGTTGTGCACATGTACCCTAGAACTTAAAGTATAATAATAAAAATAAATAAATAAAAGTAAAAAAATAAAAAATAAAGAGTATGAAGTGATATATTATAGATGTATGTGTTCAAAATTTGTAAAACTCTATTCTGCTATGTACTGATGCTTGTTTATCCACCAGCTGTCAGAGAGGAGCGGGAGAACAGCCTTGATCTGTGGTATTCGTCAATTTCTTTGGTGTAAATTCTCCCACAATGGATCATTTCATGCTGCTAATGCTTTACAATTTACTCAGAAATTTAACAATCTGTTGCTTTGAGCAAACACTGGTGGCATTAGCACGCCACTGATGTTTTTGCAGTAGAGATCTTGTGCTTCTCTATTTTTCCGCACCAGGAACAGTGCTTTTAAGAGCACTCCTGATGGTCTCAGCTCCTTCACTGATTACTTCCGACATTTCAACTGGGGAGAGGTCTGCCCCAATGACCTAGTCTCATCCAACAGCCTCAGGATTAGGATTTGTTTGTGTAAATTGCCCTTCATACATTTTACAGTTAACATCGAGTTCAGGTTATTTTAAGGGTAATTTTAGTGCACAGAAAAAAAATATTTGAGGCTGTGTGGTCATTAAAATTCATTAAAGTAAAGCAATCAGGATTTAAGTTATTTTCAAACATTTGATTTTGACTTAAAAGCCTTATTATTTTGTTTACAAAGTTATTGATAAACATACACACTCTATACAAAAATGTTAAGAAGGGTTTAAATAATTCGATTGCGTATCTTTTTGTTTTTTTCAAAACAGAGTCTTGCTCTGTCGCCAGAGTACAATGGCGTGATCTCCGCTCATTGCAACCTCTGCCTCCTGGGTTCAGATTCTCCTGCCTCAGCTTCCTGAGTAGCTGGGATTACAGGTGCCTGCCACCATGCCCGGCTAACTTTTGTATTTTTAGTAGAGACAGGATTTCTCCATGTTGGCCAGGCTGGTCTTGAACCCCTGACCTCAAGTGATCTACCCACCTCAGCCTCCCAAAGTGCTGGGATTACAGGCATAAGCCACTATGCCTGTCCACGTCTTTAAATATTTTAACCATTTTTGAAATTTCATATATGTAACTCTCATCTTAAACAGTTTACATGCCTTATTAGAAAACTATCCCAAGTAATTTAATAATCCCAGCTAATAGAGCATATGAAACTCCTAAATATAGAAACCTCAATTTCTCATAATGAATTCAATGATTTTTAAACATATATTTTCAAATTAAAAGGCACATATTCTAAAATTTATTTTTTAATTCCCAGTTTATCTGGCATTGAAAGACAAACCTGTCATATAATATGTGAAATTACCTTAATTACTGTCTTTCACAATCCAACTATTATCAAATTATTCCTAAACATAACACAAAAATATTCTTAAAAATAGAAAATAAATGATTTATAAATTAACGTTGATAAATGTAGGATTAATAAAATCATTGTAGGATTTCAAGACCCATTAAGAAAATGATATCATGTTCAACAAATTGCAGTTACAATTCTATGCAAATTTGTTTATTGAACAGAGATTTTTGGCTGGCAGTAGATTTGGAGGTATAAGAAATGTGGCTGTTTTCACCAAATATGCTTATTTGGCCTTTTTCTACAGTTTCTGTATTAGGGGGATACTAAGTCCATTCTTTTCCTATGAAGTAAACTTCATACCCATGCTCCTCACATACAAGCCACATATTAGCTAATTTTAGCAACCAGTTACATTGCTTCCAAACTGATAATATTCAGACTGTTTTTACTACTCAAGTACTCAAGTCTCTCCTATCATGGGCTGATTTTTCTACCTTCCCTGCCTGCCTGGCTGTGCCGCTTGTTTTGCAGGTATCTGAACAGCATATGCTTGAGTTTTTTTGTTTGTTTGTTTTTGTTTTTTTCTTTAGAAAGAGTCTCGCTCTATCGCCCAGGCTGGAGTGCAGTGGCAGGATCTCGTCTCACTGCAAGCTCCGCCTCCCGGGTTCACACCATTCTCCTGCCTCAGCCTCCCAAGCAGCTGGGACTACAGGCGCCCACCACCAATACAAAAAATACAATAATTTTTTGTATTTGTAGTAGAGACGGGGTTTCACTGTGTTAACCAGGATGGTCTCGATCTCCTGACCTCGTGATCCGCCCGCCTCGGCCTCTCCAAGTGCTGGGATTACAGGCGTGAGCCACCGCGCCTGGCCCGGATTGAGGCCTTTATGTTCCCCATGTTTGTGTTGTCGCTGTATTCTTGGTGTGAGTCACTGTGGTGACAGCAGCATCCAGGACTTCAATGCCCACCCGTTAGCCACCTGCAGCTGCCCTCCCTAAGAACAGAAACATCCTCCTTGTCGAAAATGAAATGGACACTGTTTAGTCTCGCCTTGACTCTGTTGTTGATCATCTCTACTTGAAAGGATCTATTGCAGTGCACTCTCCTGGTTTTCCTTCGTTCTTTTCTGAATATGCACCTTGCACATGTGTGGTGTTTATTGTACCTGTGTGGGGTTTTATTACTTCATTATTAGTTTTTGTTTAAAGTTTGGTCTCTGTAGAGACTGTCAAAGATTGCCAATGTTGACTCCATTTCAAATCATCATGACCGAGTATTTGGAAACATTTTCATGCAATAATTACACCTCAGATAACCCTTATTGGCTATGGTACTGCCACTGTGCAAAGCTTGTATGGGGTTTTAAAAAAATGTTCAAATGGGCATTTTAGGGCATAAAGAGGAAGGTCACAATAATTTCTATCCGACTTAATTTAGTATATGTAGATATCTAAAGGACAAAATTTTAAAACTATTTAAAAATTTTAAACATTCAATATAATTCCATAAATTTCATTTAACAAAGTGAATGACCTTAAAAAACTAGAATAGCCATGGATGTCTACATATTAATAGATATTAAACAATAGATTGAGTACCAAAAACTTCTCATAACTTCTTGTTATTAAATTTGTACCATAGGAATCTGGCTCTTGATGGAGGAAGAGGCATAAGGGCACAGATACAGAAGGTTGACTTCCTCCCTGTTCTTCTGAATCCATGTGCTTTCCTTTGGTGATCCCAAACAATCCTTTATCTTTGTAATGATGAGTGTCAAATAATTACTCTCAGGCTTAACTTATCCCTCTGTGTAAATGTATGTCCGAGACTCACCCATTTGAATATATGTAGGTGACTCGAAATTTACAAAAACACAAAAGGTCTCATCATTTTCCTCCTGAATTTGCTTCTATTTATGTGTTTTTGTCTTGGACAGACGTGTAACCCACCATTCACCTTCCACCCCAATGAGAGTTCTGAAATCATTCTTTTGTCTTTCCAACTCTGAAACCAGTCAATCAAGGCATGCCTACCAGTCTCCAAACATTTCTCCAATTGATCCTATTTATTCCTCCATCAGCAAAACTATCCCATTTTTCTCCTTAATCAACTCTACCTCAACTAGAGGAATAAACACACAACACTTTGGCTTGCCTCAAATATTGTCTCGTTACCATTCATTCTCCATAGTGCAGTCACAATGCTCTTACAAAACATCAATCAGTGCATTTTCACTCTCTTAGTTGAGTAACCTGCTATTCTGACAAAACATCCCAGAGTCTAAATATGTTAGCCAAGGGTCTCCATACAGAGAGTTAGGGCAATGTAAGGCTTAAGAATGCAACCTTCAGTTGCCGAGGTCCTACTTCCAGGATTTCCAACTTAGTTGGTCTGGGAGGGGCTGAAGCACATATATACTCTTTTACATAGTGATAATGAACAGTCAGGTTGAGAAAATTAATCAAGTGTCAGGCTGCTTGGATATGATGATAATATTTAGCTGAATGTATTCTAATATTTAGCACATTTCACAGCTGTGTGAAATTACCTATATCGCTGTTTCTTCCGTTGAATGGGCACGTAATAACTGTACCTTCATTGTATAATTTCTTTGCAAATAGAATGAATCCAAAGCCCTGAAACCTAGTAAGTGCTAATTAAGTGAAAACCACTGATATTATTTATACAACTTTATTTGCAGTTACTGTGTTATATTTTATGTGCCGGAAACTTGTAGTTTCCCACAGAATGTTATTTCTTGCTCATTCTATTAATTGTACCTGGGATTAGAAACTCTGGATTTCTGTATTAGTCAGCGTTCTCCAGAGGAGCAGAACTAATAGGATATATGTAATAAAAAAGGGAGCTTATTAGGGAGAATTGGCTAACATGATCCCAAGGCCAAGTCCCATGACAGGTTGCCTGTAGGCTCAGAAAGAAGGAAGTCTATAGTGGCTCAGTCCCAGTGCAAAACTCTCAAAAGCAAGGAAGACAACAGTGCAGCTTTCAGTCTGTGGCAGAAGGCCTGAGAGCCCCTGGCAAACATTGGTGTAAGTCCAAGAATACAAAGGCTGAAGAACCTGGAGTCTGATGTCCAAGAGCAGGAGGAGCAGAAGGAAGCATCCAGCATGGGAGAAAGATGAAAGCCAGAAAACCCAGCAAGCAAGGTCCTCCCACCTTCTTCCGCCTGCTTTGTTCCAGCCGTGCAGCATGGATGGTGCCCACTCACGCTGAGGGAGGGTCTTCCTCTCCCAGTCCACTGACTCAAATGTCAGTCTCCTCTGGCAACACCCTTCCAGACACACCCAGGAAACAGCACTTTCCCAGCCATCCAGGCATCCTTCAATCCAATCAAGTTGACACCTAATATTCAATCATCACAGCTTCCTTCCTTTCACTTATCAATCATCTCCCTCTCAATGTGTACCCAGGATCCTTTCTTGTCTCTATCTTGACTGAATTTTGTGACTGATATTGATCTTTCCACACAGCTTAATAATGATGTATCTAGATGTATATTTGTCTCTCTAAAATTTTAGCATATTTACAATTAAAAAGTAAATACTGGATTGTGTCTTATGCATGTCTTTGTCTCCATCCCTTATCTATGGTAATGTAAGATGCAAAATACGCACTCTTTAACTCTTATGATTTTCCTGGGCTCTTAGATGAAACCATGTAAGTCAATATGTCATCTTGCCAGATGAGAAAACAGGCTTAAAATGGCACACACATTATATCATTAATATTCATTAGAAATAGGACCAGAGAAGAAAGCTGTGTTTCAGAATAAAATCTCTTATAAAATATTAACTATAAATAATTGGTAAACTAAGTCAATAAATAAATCAGGAGAACAAAAGCAACAAACAATTGTGCATTTTACAAAAATGATTCTATGTGTATAATGACAGCAGGCTTTCAGAATTCAGAACTAATTTCACAAAGCAGATGAGGCTCTTTTAAAAAGTGATCATTATGCCAAGTAGTATTTAAATCCCAGCTACCCAGAATTTTGTGATGAAATTTTTTTAAAAAAAGAATCATGTTTTGCCTCAAAGTAGGCAAAATAATAACTTGAAAGAAAACTTTTTTTTCTAGGTCTCACCAAAAGAGAAATAAAATAAGAAAATAATCTTGTAAAGTTATGATTTTAGCCTGACTTTGAGGAGTTTCCTATATTGTAGATACTTAAGGAAACAAACAAATAAATACTGAAAGAAAGAAGGAAAGTAGGAAATGCTATTAGAAATTTATCAAGACCCTGCTTTAACACAGTTGGCAAGTGAGAACAGATAAACTAACATTTTAGACATTTTTAGCATAGCATAGCACCTTATGTGACAAAACCCATATCCAGTCCTTATTAGCCTTGTGGCCTTGGGCAACTTTCCTAGAAGTTATAACTTTTTAAATCATTTTTTAAAATGGTGATGATAATAACTATTTTCTAAGGTTGATATGGAAAAAAATCAGATACTATATATATAAAAAAACAAAAAAACTTTGCCAAGTCCATGGCATATGGAGAGAACTGAATCAACCTTTTTCAAATGAAAACTCACATATAACTGAAAACTGTATTCATGGATCAAACTTTCTTCTTTATAACTGTTGTCATAATAGCTATTTATTTGCCTTCAGCTTCTGTAAAGTAAGATTGGGATTGATATCTGAATAAATATGAATGACAATTTTTTGATCAAAAAAGAATGATTATATAATCCATGATTAAATCATACTAAATATTTAAAAGCACTTATTTCCCCAATGGGTAGCTTCCTACATTATGAATGAAGAGGATTTCTCTTTTTCTGACTCACAGTGTTTTAAAGTTGAACCTTCACAAAACCAAGGTATTTTTACATGTGACTTTATACCCACACAAATATTCCTCCAAGGGTTAGATAGAGTATCAAGATTAGAAATAGATAGAGATAATAATAGAAATAGATTAAAATAGATAGAGTATCAAGATTAGAAAAAGATAGGTTCCAATTTTTGAAATCTTCCTTTCTGTTTCCCTATATCCAAGCTTAAAGGTTATAGTTTTCAAATAAACAATGAGGGAATGGCCTTCCCTTAGTAGACACAGGGAATGTATCACCGTTAAAGTCTGTGCTGCTAGGATTAGGAATAGGCAAGCAACGAATTGAAGCAAAGGGCTGCTGTCTGCATATTGCTTCAGGTCGGTTGTTGAAGATTTTTGTTTGTTGTATTTTGTTTGTACTTGAAGGTCCACAGTCCCTTTGAGTAACCGGCTCCTAAGGCTCTGGCTGACATGCTCAGGTTGCGAAAGTTGGTGGAAAACTGAAGCGATATTAGAACGACGGATGAGGAGGCTGTTGCGTTTAAGGGTGAAACGATGGCCCACAGGCACCCATGGACACCCCTGAAGCGAAGAAAGTGGCTTTGCTCCGTGGAGGAGGAGAGCAGCAGGGCCTGGAAAGGGGAGTTTGCCTCCGCTTCCTCCTGGGAGGTTCCTCAATCCCTCCGTAAATACAGGGCTGCGGCGTGCAAACGCTCCTGCAGGTGTGGTTCCGTTTCTGCCAGCTGAGAGAGGACCACGTGAAACAAAACAAAACATGAAAACAGAACAAAATGAGAAAACCAAGGACAACCAATCAGAGGTCTGGGACCCAAAAGATGTGGCGTGGTTGGATATTTAAATGATGTCACACGGTGGACAGAAGAAGATCGCCCCTGGGGTGGAGAAAGCGGGCAGTGAATGTCAAAATTAGGATTAAAAGATTGAAAACTATTTTCTTCTCTTTTTTAAGCCACAACAGAGAATGAACAAAATAATTAGTGATAGAGATACTAAATTCTACATGGTGTTTTCTTTCTTCTTTCTTTTCTCTTTCTTTCTTTCTCTTTCTTTCTTTCTCTCTCTCTTTCTTCCTTCCTTCCTTCCCTTCCTTCCTTTCCTTCTTCCTTCCTTCCTCTCTCTTTCTCCCTTCCCTTCTTCCTTCCTTCCTTCCTTCCCTCCTTCCTTCCCTTCCTTTCCTTCCTTCCTTCCTTCCTTCCTTCCCTCCCTTCCCCTTTTCTTTCCTTCCTTCTTTCTTTCTTTCTTTCTTTCTTTCTTTCTTTCTTTCTTTCTTTCTTTCTTTCTTTCTTTCTTTCTCTTTCTTTCTTTCTTTCTTTCTTTCTTTCTTTCTTTCTTTCTTTCCTTCCTTCCTTCCTTCCTTCTTTCTTTCTTCTTTCTTTTTTTTTTTTTTTTGACAATCCCATTCTCCATACAATTTTATCAGTTATTTCAAAGTCATAAGTCCTGGAGCTCAGACTTGAAATTGTTCAACTGCTGCGTGGTTGCTCACTACCTGCCTCAACCCACCCTCACTCTGCCTACAGAAGCGGGCCTAGAAATCACATCTGGCCAGTGAGAGCCTCACTTTATTTTCAGGCCCTGTGATTGCTTCTGGGCTGGATATATTCTTCCTCAGCACAGATGAATCTAGATTCGAGGGCTTTTGTGGAACTGCTGGAAAAAGAAAGAGAAAACACCTTCCTGCTGGTACCACTGATGGTGTCAGTGTGAGGGTTTCATGGGTAATCTTAAAGGTCATTCCTGGGCGTAGAAGGGAACCCACAGTAAAAGTGCAGATAAGAAATTTAGGCTGGGCACAGTGGCACACACCTGTAATCCCAGCTACTCAGGAGGCTGAGGCAGGAGAATCGCTTGAGCCCAGGAGGTAGAGGTTGCAATCACTGCACTCTGGCCTGGGTTACAGACTCCGTCTCAAAAAAAAAAAAAAACACGCCGGGTGCAGTGGCTCAAGCCTTTAATCCCAGCACTTTGGGAGGCCGAGACGGGCAGATCACAAGGTCAGGAGATCGAGACCATCCTGGCTAACACGGTGAAACCCCGTCTCTACTAAAAAATACAAAAAAAAAAAAAAAAAAAAAAAACCTAGCCGGGTGTGGTGGCGGGCGCCTGTAGTCCCAGCTGCTGGGGAGGCTGAGGCAGGAGAATGGCGTGAACCCGGGAGGCGGAGCTTGCAGTGAGCCGAGATTGCGCCACTGCACTCCAGCCTGGGCGACAGAGGGAGACTCTGTCCCCCTCCCCCCCCCAAAAAAGAGAGAAATGAGTATATAAACCAATACCTTTCTTGCTGTGTTTCAGTTACATTTTCATCATTGCTTCAAACCAAAAGAGTCTCCAGTGATATCGTTTATTTTCTTTCATCCCCCAAACTGCATGTGTTAATGATTTGAACATAAATGACTCTTCTCATGGTTTATTTAGTTAAACAACACTTTCCTTGTGGATGAACTCCTCATACAACTTGGAAATAATGCAGCGTATTACAAATATCTTAATGCTGAATCAAAGTGTTTCATGCGTCTTAACAGAGCCAAGGGACAGCTAAGAGTCTGAATTCCACGCGAGAGCCAGGCGCAAAGTCAAGGCCAAGGCAGGGAGCTCCCTGGAAGCCGCTGGGCCTGCATCGAGGTTGCAAGCACATTTCTGGGAATTCAGATTAATTACCTAGTGTTTCTTTTCTGGGAGCAGCATGCTAAGTGAGGGGCAAATGCTCGTGGAAGCTGCAGGCCTAAGAAGCAAAGGAAGATAAACCTGAACTTTTTCTCTCCTCACACGTTGAGCAACAGGACCTGGACATCACTGATGATTTTGATTAGGACAAAGGTGTTGTGAAGCCTTCACAGTATAACCCGAACAGTCACTCCTGTGATGAAGAAATGAAAACCTTGTATGTTTTTTCTCTTTACCTCATGGCCCAACTCCTCCACCTTTGTGGCCAGCACTTGCGGTGTATGTGTCTGCATAAATGTGTGCATGTGCCTATGTGTGTGTGTTTCAATGCGTGTATGCGTGTATGTATGTGTTTGTGTTTTTGTGTCTGTGTGAATATGTTTGTAAGTGTGCGTGTGTGTAGATGTTTGTAGATGTGTATATGTGTGTGTGTTTCTGTGTCTGTGTTTGTGTGTGTGCTTCTGTGTCTGTGTATATGTTTGTAGGTGTGTGCATATGTGTGTGTGCCTGTGTATATGTGTATGTGTGTGTGTATGTATGTGTTAATATGTGTATGTGTATTTGCATAGGTGCATATATGTCTGTGTGTGTTTGCATGTGTGTGAGTGTACGTGCGTGTGAGTATGTTTGTGTGAATGCATGTTTATCTTTCTGGTTTGAAGAATCAAAAGAAGCTGTCCCTCCTCTGCCATACTGGGCATTTTGGTGTTTCAGAACCAAAAGCATTTGAGCTATTTAACCACCATAGCACTTTACCCCATCAATCAGTGGAGTATGGCAGTTCTTTGATGATGAGATGAAAGAAAGCAAAGAAGAGAGAGAGAGAGAGAGCAAGGTAAGCCAGCAAACTTTCCTCAAGCCAGGGCATTTCCTAAGCGAGAAGATAGAAGAAAGGCAAATGCTTATCCATTAGCACATCACTCACCCAGAATTGAGGCAGGACAAGGAAACATGAAAAAAATAGAAACATGCAGGCTATTAAAAAGCTTTTCTAAGTTGGATATTCTTTCCTGTTCAGAAGTTAGCTTTTGAGAAGGAAAAGGCGGATTCATGCTGAAAAGAATGGTTATGGAGCGCAGCAGGGTGCTTCTACCTCCGATCCCATTGGGATGGATTCTGAAGGCACTGGGGAGGTACCAGGCTGCCTCTGCCGTGATGCTCCTTTAGGTCCCGCTATTTGTATTTGAACCAGGAACTAATTTAGCTGATATATTTATTTAGGCAGTGTTCTGTCATCATTGCCCACAAGATCCTCAAGTCAAGCCATACACAGAATCCCCTTATGGACACAAGAGAGTCTCAGCTCAGCCCGATTTCTCATTTTTTTTTTTTTTTTTTTTTCTGTGTACATTTAGCAGGTCTATCTTCTGGGGCTCTCTCTGTAGGACTTTACCACTCTCATTAACAATAACAAATCCTGATTAAGTTCCTACAACTTGTGAGGTCTACAGGGGACACACAGAGGAACGAAGCACAGAGGGCCTAATGGAGAATTCAGGCCACCATAGTCTGGCTGCCACCACTGTTGGGGTTTCTGAGAAGGTCCCTCCTAAATCTCACCCGTCTTCTCCATCGGGTCCTAAACAAACAGAGACATGATAGATGACAATTGAAGGTCAAATGATCAGCTTTATTACTGATAGAGAACAAATTGCATGTCATGGCTGTGGGTGTGTTAGCTAAGTGGACTTTCTCATTCTGAACTGCAGAACCTGGCTAACCATCTCACCAGGGCTCAGAGATTGCTAAACCAGAGGAAGCCTGCCAGGTGTGGCACAGTGCATTAGATCCCAATAATCCTGCAGGAGATTGACATGAATGTACCAGAGGAAGCCTGCCAGGTGTGGCACAGTGCATTAGATCCCTATTACTCCTGCAGAAGATTGACATGAATGTAGTGGCTACAAACAACACAAATTTATCTGAAAGGACATTAGTGACAGAAGTAGGCAAACGGCACATGGTAGACAAAAGGCAAGCTCAACAACTAAAAGTCGAAGTCCTGTACTTGGAGTTACAGTCTGTTTATGGCACCAGGATACCGTATACTGCAATGATGAGTTCTGTGTCGCAGTGATGGCTGACTGCCTTGTGTTCAGAGTCTACTTGTCCAGTAAGACCACCAGAAAATATTATTAGGTTGGTGCAAAAGCAATTGTGGTTTTTGCCACAAACCTAATATATTCCTAATATATTGATCAACCAAAGATGAATGGATTAAACTTAAACTTACTGAATCAAGGAGGCCTTGAGAGAATCTTAGCAATGTCTCAAAAGGGGGCAGGCAGAATAGAATATTTGTATCATGCGGGTGCCCGGGTTCAATTTATCTAAGATGGGGCTTTTGAAGTCAGAACTGGTTGAATTTTGAATCATTTTTGATATAATAATTTAGGACTGGTGGACACAGCCAGGTGAGAGTATTCATTAGTAAACTATTGGCTGATAAAAGAACTGTTTACTCAGGTGAGCAAACTAATGTCCTGGGTAAATTGATTTACAAAATATTCTGACATATTCAATAGTCATTTATTGGTTATACGGTCTTATTTTCTGGGACCATAAAGTTCTAAAAAAAATGGTTACATCATATTGATACAAGTGGTTTCATTTCCTACCTAGAATAAAGCCTGATTCATATTCTTACTATCTAAGAGGCCTTAAGCAAGTCCTATCATCTTTCTAAGATTCAGTCTCTTCAGATATAAAATGGGGATTAGAAAAGTGTCTATCTTATGAGGCCATTCTGAGGATCAAATGAGATAATCTATATAAAACCCTCAGAAGAGTTTCTGCAAAAATAGAATTCAATACATAATAACAATACTGATAACACTCAAGAGTCAGGGAATGATTTGAGAATACCTTGAATGCGAAAGCAACAGGCACCAATCAACAGATGCTCACTCTGTGAATAGGCGTCATTCTGCGTAAGAAAAAAGTACTGCAGCATATGTTTAGAATCAGTAGAGAGAAAATATTCTTTCAGCATCTTGAACTGGACTAACTCTTTTCAATCACATTACTGTGGGATACCAATAAGCCACAGGCCCTTTAAGAAGTATAATATCCAATTTTGATTATACAATTTACATTACATTGTATCTTTATGTTGCCAGCAAGAATTGCAAACTCATGTGCCCAAAATGATCAGACTTAGCCAGTTGCTGATATGTTGCAATGCAAAGCTAATATTGTCAGAATTCTAATTATCAACAATAAGCACAATCCACATTGTATTATTAAATGACTCCATGGAAAAGGAGTTTAATGCTATGCAGGGCAAACACAGTATTATGGAAGGATTATCTAGTTATCAGTATGACAATATGTGAGACTGTCTGCATGCTGATGTCCATCAGCAACACTAAACATTGAGCTCAGTGCATTTTGGGGTATAGTTTAAAGAATGTTATCATTGACCCAGAAAGAGTGATAAAGGGCATTGATGAAAATTAAGCTAGTGCCATAGTGAAGTATGTCTTTACTGGGGAATTGGAATCTTTTGCTCCTAGATACAATGACAACAAATTCAGGGCAATAATATGATATAGTCAAACAGAAACTCAGGGATGAAGAGGGGCTAAGCCAAGCAGGTATGAATATTTCTATAGATTCTGTAAGACATTGTTTTCCTGTGGTAAGGTTCCCGGTGTAATTGTTGTTGCTTTGTTTTACATTCTTTCTCATTTTCCATGGCGACTCAAGGGTAAGAATGAGATTAGTTAAATTTCAACACACACATTGAAATATAATGCAATATGGTTTACTTTCTGCAACATAATTATAAGTATACAAATACTGTCAACTCCTTGAGTCTAGTCATATTTGTTTGACGTTTTCTAGTGAAAAAAAAAATTGTGTTTATAATTTCATTTGAAAAAAAAAAAAAAAAAAAAAACCCTTATGAACCGAATTGTAAGTGTGAGGCCCTCTGTGATGAGAGGCATGGACCAAATGGGTGTGGTCCTCACTTCGATAAAGTCAAGTTCATTTGCGGTCATGAGCTTAAATTCGCAAGAAATCCAAACCCAACATTGACAGAAAAACAACACCTCTGAAGTCCTCTTAGACCCTTTCTTCCACTTATTAAGAGTGCCTTCTCCAAGCAAGCTGCTTGGCCAAATTCACCCTCTCTGTACCCCTGAACACACAAAGCACCCTTTATTCTGTGTCTTCTTCTTCTTTTTTTTTTTTTTTGAGATGGAGTCTCGCTCTGTCACCCAGGCTGGGGTGCAGTGGCCGGATCTCAGCTCACTGCAAGCTCCGCCTCCCGGGTTCATGCCATTCTCCTGGCTCAGCCTCCCCAGCAGCTGGGACTACAGGTGCCTGCCACCTCGCCCGGCTAGTTTTTTGTATTTTTTAGTAGAGACGGGGTTTCACCGTGTTAGCCAGGATGGTCTCGATCTCCTGACCTCGTGATCCGTCCGTCTCGGCCTCCCAAAGTGCTGGGATTACAGGCTTGAGCCACCGCGCCCAGCCTATTCTGTGTCTTCTTCTAGCTGAGAAGAATACATTTTCCTGGGAAGAAAAAAACAAAATCACATCCCAATAGCCATATCCTTTTCAGAAGATATGTGATTAACCAAAATATAAAAATACAAGGTTTCGGTCAGGCGCAGTGGCTCACGCCTATAATCCCAGCAGTTTGGGAGGCCGAGGTGGGTGGATTACTTGAGGTCAGGAGTTTGAGACCAGCCTGACCAACATGGTGAAACCCCATCTCTACTAAAAATAATAATAATAATAAAATAAATAAATTAACCGTGTGTGGTGCTGCATGCCTGTAATCCCAGCTACTTGGGGAGCTGAGGCAGAAGAATTGCTTGAACCCAGGAGTTGGGGGTTGCAGTTAGTCTAGATCATGCCACTGCACTCCCGCTTCAGCAACAAGAGCAAAACTCCATCAAAAAACAAAAAAACAAAAAACAAGGTTTTTATTTGACCCAGAAGAGCATTCATTCCTGACTTTTGTTTTTTATTTCCTAGAATAAAAAACAGTATTGTAAGACATTCTGGTCAGAGTTCTTGGCTTTTGAAACTGCACTTACCTGTTTCTTCACTAATTTTTTTTCTCAGAGAAGTAGAATCACACCACACATCTCTTTAGTTAACACTATCTCAACTACATGCATGGCTAGCTAGAGAGAGAGTGAGAATAACATCACAACATTACTGGAGCCTAGGATTCTGTTTATATTCTTGTCCACTTGAATTTGTCCCTGTGGGAAGCTAAGGCATGAGATGGGAGAAGTCAGTAGGTAGTTTCCTCCATTGCTCTCAGTTCCCTAGGACTCTCCTGGTGGGAGCATCTCTCTACACTACCTGTAGTTCCAATGTTTGAAGATACGCATCTCCCACCTTGGAAAGAGCATGTTGTCTAGACACATCAACAACATCAACTGAAATGGAAGTAACCAACAGTTGGCTGCTTCTATCCCTGCTCAGCTGGTTTACTGAGCAATTTTGAATTTTGTTCTTTTGTGAACTTTTTATTTTTACTTTGATTTTTAATTTTTAATTTTCATAGGTTTTTAGTGAACAGGTGGTGTTCAGTTACATGAATAAGTTCTTTAGCGGTAATTTGTGAAATTTTGGTGCACCCATCACCCAAGCAGTATACGCTGAACCCAGTTTGTGGTCTTTTATCCCTCACCCGCTTCCAATCCTTTCGCCCTAAGTCCTCAAAGTTCATTGTGTCATTTTTATGCCTTTGCATCCTCATAGCTTAGCTCCCACTTATGAGTGAGAACATACAATGTTTGATTTTCCATTCCTGAGTTACTTCATTTAGAATAACAGTCTCCAATCCCATCCAGGTTGCTGCGAATGCCATTAATTCATTGCTTTTTATGGCTGAGTAGTAGTCCATAGTATGTATGTGTGTGTGTGTGTGTATGTGTGTGTGTGTGTGTGTATGTGTGTATATATATATAGATAGATAGATAGATATATGACAGTTTATTTATCCCCTCATTGATTGTTGGGCATTTGGGTTGGTTTTACATTTTTGCAATTGTAAATTGTGCTTTACATGTATCTTTTTCATATAATGACTTCTTTTCCTCTGGGTAGATACCCAGTAGTGGGATTGCTGGATCAAATGGTAGTTCTACTTTTAGGTCTTTAAGGAATCTCCACACTGTTTTCCATAGTGGCTGTACTAGTTTGCATTCCCATCAGCAGTGTGGAAGTGTTCCCTTTCACCACATCCATGTCAACACCTACTATTGTTTTATTGTTTATTATTATGGCCATTCTTGCAAGAGTAAGGTGGATCACATCAATGGCATCAATTGAAATGAAAGCAATCAACAGTCCTGTGCTCAGATGGTTTACTGAGCAATTTTGAGTATGGTTCTTTTGTGAACTTTTTAATCCAAACCCAGAAAAATATATGACTTTTCTGATTCTTCTGCTGTGTCCAGGTCTCATTTGGTACATTTCTTCCATGAGGAATAAACATCCTTAAACAGATTTCTCAGTATTATATTAGGGCTCTTTTAATGATCTGTCTTGCAGAAGAGCTACAGTTACTTCTGAAAAGGAAGACCAGAAAGAGTGATGCCTAGCCTAAAGGGATTGTTAGTTGTGTCATTTTAGAAATCTTAAGAAGTGCCCTCTCTGTTTACAATAGGCCCAGGACCTAAGCATGAGGCTGAGGCTGCCTGAGTTGAAACGGCCAGTCCCAACACCCAGACATAACCCACAGTGGCTATTTTGAGCTAATATTTCCTTTTTTTCTTTTTTCTTTTTTCCTCCTGCAGCCCCTGTAAAGCAACACATTTTTTGGCAAGAATACCTGGGACCGAGAAAGAAATTTATTCTCACTTATTATTGAGAATGTTCTCATATCTTACAAGAGGAGTCTTGTTCTTATCTCAGAAAGAATGTCTTGGGGGAGGGAGAAGGCTTGTCTAAGCACTGTATATTCACTGAAGAGTCTTTTGTTTTTCTGGAAGTATCAGACAAAATGCTCAGCATAATACAGCTTTGTGGTTGACATTCAATTGTCAACCTGCCCAAGTAAGTGGAACTTTAATTTTGTGGCATTTGTGTTGAATCTCAAAAGGTGACCCCATGGAATCAGAATTTTAAAGTCCTTATGGTTTAATTTCAGGGTCCCTTAATGGTTAGGGCAGAATGTTGGGGCCAGAGCCCCAGAGTAGAGTCAGAACTCTGGATAAGGTAAACACTAGGGTCATGACCAACACTGCAGATTTTCCTCCTGTTCCTTAACTCTTCCTTCCTTGCAGAATCACGCCTGGTTTCATTTGGAGCATCCATGTGCCCAGCCCTAGGGTTCCAACTGGCTGGTCATGAATATTCACAACTTCCACATTTACCAGCTTTCCTTGTGGATCCTGATGTCCATGTGACTCAACAGAGCACAGGGGGTTTCCAGGAATGACTGCCTGTCTGAATCAAATAAAAACCTTTTTTCCCTCCTTTATGGCTAATCACATGCGTTCTCATAGGAATACAGCTTTTGCGATGTGATTCTTAGCACTTCTGTAGCATCTTGTGACGATGACATTATAATCATGGATCTGAAACCCAACATGCAGTAGATGACACGAAGAAATAGCAGAGAGAGGCCGGGCCCGGTGGCTCAAGCCTGTAATCCCAGCACTTTGGGAGGCCGAGACGGGCAGATCACGAGGTCAGGAGATCGAGACCATCCTGGCTAACACGGTGAAATCCCACCTCCACTAAAAAAAAAAAAAAAAAAATACAAAAGTCAGCTGCATGTGGTGGCAGGCGCCTGTAGTCCCAGCTACTCGGGAGGCTGAGGCAGGAGAATGGCGGGAACGCGGGAGGCGGAGCTTGCAGTGAGCTGAGATCCGGCCACTGCACTCCAGCCTGGATGACAGAGCAAGACTCCGTCTCAAAAAAAAAAAAAGAAATAGCAGAGAGAGATGGTACAAACAAGATATTCTTTCATTTTTATAAGCCATGGAAACTATGAGTGTTTGGTACTGGAAACACTGGAAAAGCTAAGAAGGAGAGAAAAATAAGCCATCCCATGAAATCCCATGTTAAGCACTTTTTTTTTTTTTTAATCACTCTTGGTAATGTAAATTTCACCTCTCAGTAATTCTCTACTTCAGCACAGAAAAAGGAAAAAAACAAAAAGAACACACATAGTCTTTAATTTTTTCTACTCTGTTCTCTTCTAATTACCAAGTTAAAAAAACACAGGCAAGAAAAACCGTCAAAGAACAGAAAGCCCAAAGCCATCCATTCTAAGCTCAGGAGTTTAATTTCTACATGGGACATGGCTGGCCTTCCTGCTCGGTGCTATTGTTCTGGAAGTTACAGGTAAGGAGCGGGCTGGGTAATTATTCACAGAATGAATAAGCAGCACCTCTCAGAGTTGGTGTTTCTCAGGAGCATTGATGAGGATGACTCATATGAGCTCACAGAAAATGCCTTATTTGATTATCTTTAGGGTCTCAAGCATCATCTCTATGGAGGATTGGTGGGCTGAGCAAGACCCCTTTAAGGCCATGATAATCCAGCCACAATGACAAGCAAACCTTCAAAAGGATGTGAACCCCATGTGTCTCAAGAATTGTGTCTGAATAGTAATGAAGGCAGGCGCAGCAGACTTTTCAGGGAGCTCCCTGGCCATACAAAGCAGGCGCTGATAGAGGAGCGTTTCCAGTCAGTGCAGCTAATAGTCAAGTGGCCTTGTCAGAAGACTTCCATGTTACTGATGCAGTGGGAAGATGCATTTGATAAAATAAATAAATAGGAGAAAAAAGACTATTAAGAATCTCCTTTAAAATGACTTTGATGTCAACGAAATTAAAAACATGCTAATAAAATGAGAACTGAATTGTTTCTGGAAGACACCATTATAAAGGTGTAACTGGGCTTCACAAAATCTTAACTTATTATTTTGTGCATTTTTACAGTTATGTATGAACATTGTTGAATGTTTATGTTGTTTAATTCTGAGCCTAGTAAAGATGGAGGTGGCTTATTTAACTGAACCACTGAGGCATTAAAGCAGTTAGAATAGAAAGAGTCACATTTGGCCAGAACACATTTTTGTTTGTAGTGGTAACTGCTTGGACACCAGATTAAATTGGAGACGGGGCAGGTAAAGTTAATACGAACACATCACCCGCTTAAATCAAGTGGATCTTGCGAGGTCTGCAATTAGCTCCCGACTTTATTGGAAGCAAAACAGCTTTTATCAGGGTCATTGTTCTTGTGCACCCTAATTATTGGGTAACAGGCAATATTATACTCTAGCTAATTGCAGAGAAATTGCTTGAATCTAGGCACCTGCAATGGTGGATTGTGCTTACTTCATCTGGTTGAATTTGGGCACAGTATTAGCCAGGAGAGCCCAGGTTATCTTGAAGTTGCGCAGAGCAGGGGCTAAACATTTAGACTTAGGACTGCGTTTTTCAGGGTTCTCTACAGGTACAGAACTAATAGGATAGATGTGTATATGAAAGGGAGTTTATGAAGAAGAATTGTCTCCCACTGTCACAAGGTAAAGTACCCTGACAGGCCATCTGCGAAGTTGAGGAACAATGAAGCCAGCGATGGATCAGTCCCACCCCCCAAATCCCAAAAATAGGGAAGTTGCCAATGCAGCCCTCAGTCTGTGGGCAAAGGCCCGAGAGCCCCTGGTAAACCACTGGTGTAAGTCCAAGGGTCAAAGAGCTGAAGAATTTGGAATCTGATGTTCAAGGGCAGGAAGCATCCAGCACGGGAGAGAGATGAAGGCCGGAAGACTCAGCAAGTCTGCTCTTCCATCTTCTCCCACCTGCTTTATTCTAGCCGAGCTGGCAGCTGGTTAGATGGTGCCCATCCAGATTGAGGGTGGATCTGCCTCTCCCAGTCCACAGACTCAAACGTTCATCTCCTTTGGCAACACCCTCACGGACACACCAGGAACAGTATTTTGCCTCCTTTGATCCAATCAAGTTGATACTCAATATTCACCATCACAGGAACCATACTGCCTGTATTCAGCTTCTAGCTTCGATACTCCCTGGCTGTGCAAATGTGAATGTTTAACTTTGCCTTGTAGAGTGGGGGTGATAACGGCATTTACGTCAAAGCATGGTTGCAGACTGGACTGGTGAACTTCCTCTCCGAGGGCTCACCCCAGGACCCCGTACCTTCCAGCACTGGCTGTGCTGATTACCAGCTCCTGAATCGTAGGCCTCTTTTCCATAACCAGAAATATTTGTAAGTGCTTCTGTTTCCTTCCCCATAAACTCCTGGAAAAACAACAGCAACGGGAAGTCTATCAGTTATAGGGGAGAGAAAAGAAAAGAAAAAAAAAAAAAAGAGAAGAGAAAAGAAATGCGTTAATATCCCAAAACATTATTTTAGTCATGTCTGTGAAAACAGCCTGAGGGCATTTCACTGTTCTGTGAATACGTTATCACCCTCAAAACTCGACTGAACATGAAAGTGACTCATGTGATCTGCTTTTATTTATATGTTAAAAAAAGAGTAAACAATAGACTTTCTCATTGATTGGGGGTTCACAGAGGGGATCTTCAGCTTTTAGGGGAACACTTTTGGTGCTGTTTTGTTTTCCTCTCAAATACACCATGCAGAAATAGACCTTTGAATTTTAAACTGCAGACAAAATCTTAAGCCTCACAGCCGACTGAATGGACTCTGTCTTGGTTAAGGGAACTCCAGAGAATCTTTAAAAAACTGAGTTCCCAGCCACGCTGGAGCAGAAGATTGGACACACCTTGTCTCATCCCCTTGCTTTTGCAAGTTAGACACAACAACGGACCAGTATTACTGTTAAAATAAAGGTCATAAGACTGGCAGAACAGACTCTTTGTAGCAATAAGATACCAAATTATAAATAAGACCTAAGGCCATGCCAGGCAAGGAATGAGTCTATGTAAAGAGTAAACTATATTCTAACTGCCACAAGAATTTTCTTTTTCTTTCTTTTTTTTTTTTTTTTTTTTTTAGCAGCTAAACAAGTGCTGGCTTTGAGATAAGCAATATTAAAGCAATTTTCAGCTCGTCTATGACCAGACATTGACTAACTGGCCCTCCTCTTCCATAAGCTGTAACTACAGCTTTCACTGAACAAGAGGCTGATTTCAGTAACTGTCTCTTGATAAGAAGACCATTGACTGTGGACTGGTCCTGGCTGGTTTACAGAGGCTGCACACTGAGTGCCTTCATGTTCTTGCTTCTTCTTCTGACATACAAAGTCTAATTGTAATACATTTAAATGTTAAGTCTCCATCCCAAAGCGAACATGGCTTATGGGTCACATGCACATTTGTTCAATATGCATGTATCAGGATCGCCTTTACAAATATCCACAGTTCTTCCTTAACCTGTTACATATGTATCCTCAGCCAATGCATTCAGCTTCAACTTCCCTTCGACCATTCCTCCTTCAAAGTGCTTGCTTTTGGTTTTTGGCCAGAGGCTATGCTTCCCACCTACAGGTTGTAATCCCCCTTGTAAGACATAAAGCTCTCCTTTCTCAATGTAAAAATTGTGCAATTTTTAAGTTAGCAGAATGCACAAAAATAATTTTCCCAAAGAGCTTATTTTTCTCCCAAGAAGTGAAAGGTTATGTTTTCCCCTCAGTGCAAAGCAGATTTTAAAAGACATGAACATTCCTTCAGCAATGTCATGGAAAACAGTCTGAAGTTTTTGTAGAGTGATCATCTCTGGACATGTTGAGAGATGGGAGGAGAGGAATTGTCCTTGGTTCACAACAAAGAGTTAGGAGCTAGGGACCAGGTCTCCCCAGTTAGTTAGCAGAAATTGGGTATTTTCTCCTAACATAATTCCAATCCTAGCTTTTTGTCTTTTTACTAATTTTCGTCTTCTCTGATAATATTGATTGCGTGACATTTTAAGATTTAAATCAAGTCAACTGGAAGAGTTCAGAAAGGACCCTGAAGAGTCAGGGAGGAAAAGTCACCCTTACTTTCAGGGATAAAAACTCATAAGTAATTAGATTATTTTCTGGAATGTCATGGAAAATTGCTTGTGCAAAATCACTTTTATTGGATTAATCTGTAAGTATATACTATGCCTTCAGGCTGGTTTTAGGTACATTGAACTGAGCACAAATAAAATTGTCCATCATAAAATAAAGTCCGATCAGCCACACTGGACTGCCTATTTTCTCTATTGGCAACATTAGTAAGTAATGACTATAGGAATTTTTTTCATTAACCAAGGCATCTACGTAGACATAGAGTGGCCAACGCTTTCAATGGTTATTTACTTCTTAGAATTGGTGATATGAAGATTTAATAAACAATTAATATGCTAGCCACAAAATGTCAAATCAGTAACTAAACTAAAACACTGCTTAGTGATTAGAAACCAGGGTTGGATCCCATTGCTTCCATTTTCTATCTTAATGGTAGCTAAGATAAAGTTAAATGCCATACAAAGAAAACTCAAAGTGTGTAACCATTTATACAGAATAAAAGTTCATTTCCCACTCATAATTTTCAAAGGAAATGCACCGATATTGATGGTTAATATTGTCAATTTGATTGAATTGAAGGATGCAAAGTTCATCCTTTCTGGGTGTGTCTGTGAGCGTGTTGCCAGAGGAGATTAACATTTGAGTCAGTGGACTGGGAGAGGCAGACCCACCCTCAATCCGGGTGGGCTCCATCCAATTAACTGCCATGGGGGTGGCTAGAAAAAGCAGGTGGCAGAAGGTGGAAGAAGCTGACTTGCTGAGCCTTCTAGCCTTCATCTTTCTCCTGTGCTGGATACTTCCTGCCCTGAACATCAGACTCCAGGTTCTTCAGCTTTTGGACTCTCGGACTTACAACGGTGACTTGCCAGGGGCCCCTGGTCCTTCGGCCACAGACTGAAGGTTGCACTGTCAGCTGTCAGTTTCTCTATATTTATTTATCTGAGACTGAGTTTTGCTCTTTCGCCCAGGCCAGAGTAAAGTGGTGTGGTCTCACCTCACTGCAACCTCTGCGCCCTGGGTTCAAGCAATTCTCCTGCCTCAGCCTCCCAAATAGCTGGAATTATAGGCGCCCACCACTACACCCGGCTAATTTTTGTATTTTTAGTAGAGACGGAGTTTTAGCATGTTGGCTAGGCTGGTCTTGAACTCCTGACCTCAGGTGATCTGCCCACCTCGGCCTCCCAGAATGCTGGGATTATAGGCATGAGCTGCTGCACCCAGCCGGCTTCCCTGTTTTTAAGGTGTTGGGACTCCAGCTGAGCTACTGCTGGCTGTAGCTCCTTAGCTTGCAGACAGCCCATCATGGGACTTCACCTTATGGCTGTGTAAGTCAATCCTCCTTCGTAAACTCCCTTTCATGTATGCATAGATTCTGTTAGTTCTGTTCCTCTGGAGAGCCCTGACTTACACACCCACTCAGTGAGTGGCTCTCCTCCAGGGAATGTTTGGGGGGCCAGGCTCTCCCAACTTTGGCTCCTCCTTCTCTAACATGTGGCTTCTAAGGTTGCGGTGCTGTTGGGCATGGAGCTGATGGAAGAGGACAGAACCTGTGGGATCACCTATGGGAGCGTCACCCAGGCCAGGTTAGGAAGGCAGTGTCACCATGTCTGCGTTCCTGCCACTGGCTGGGAACCAGTCTCATGACCACAGCAAGCTACAAGGAGGCTGGAAATAAAACATAACCAGGAAGGAGAGCGAGTGGGTTTGGTGAAAAAAGATCCAGTCTCTGCTTCCATCTTTAAGAATCCATGCTAAAAGGCTTCCAGCATAATTAAGGGAGACTTTTTGAATTTTAAAGAAGCAAAAGAATAAATAAAATTCCCATGATCCATTCCTATGTCTCCGTGTGTAACATGGTTTAAAACCAGACTTAAAAGGCTTTATTTAACCATAATTTAAAGTAATAAGCTGCCTTGTAACAAAAGATATAAATGCCACAAATAGATGTCATTATGCAGTGTTACTCCAGCCTGGGCGAAAGAATGAAACTCCATCTCAAAATAACAATAATAATAATGAATTAATTAATTTAAAAAAGGAAGCCGACAGTGCAGCCTTCAGCCTGTGGCCGAAGGACCAGGGGCCCCTGGCAAGTCACCGTGGTAAGTCCAAGAGCCCAAAAGCTGAATAATCTGGAGTCTGATGTTCAGGGCAGGAAGCATCCAGCATAGGAGAAAGATGAAGGCAGGAAGGCTCAGCAAGTCAGCTCCTCCCACTTTCTGCCACCTGCTTTTTCTAGTCGTGCTGGCAGTCAGTGGGATGGAGCCCACCCGGATTGAGGGTGGGTCTGCCTCTCCCAGTCCACTGACTCAAATGTTAATCTCCTGTGGTACCACCCTCACAGACACACCCAGAAAGGATGAACTTTCCATCCTTCAATTCAATCAAATTGACACTTCATGTGAGTAAGTGTAAAAAATAACCACCCTTTTATCACAAGAAGAGAGAAAAATATATATGTGAAAAATAACTTACTACATAAAATACATCTCTGTGATAAATCCCTGCTCCTCTTTTTCTCTATGCCGTGATTACGGAGACCAGGAGTCGTTGGGTCAAGGACAATCTCCACATCATCTTGCTCCATTTCTTTGACCACAGAAACAAGAATCTGTGAGAACAGCAGTCATTACAATTGGAAGCACATTAGTGTCGAATCACATAGAGTTCGTTTTTATTTGCATGGCTAGATAATAATATACTACACACAACTGCACAGTAATAAATGTGTAGACTTTGATAAATACTGTGCCAGGAACTTCTGGAAAAACACATTAGTCTAAGCAATTCAACAATATAAATGTTCTTATTTTCCCCACTTACATAGACACATATGTATTTCAAATTCAGAACTTACTCATCCATCCATTTGTTAGACAGTGAGTATCTGCTGCATGGTCAAGCACTAGGAGATGCTGAGGGTGTATTGCTAAGTGACTTATACAGGGTTCTTGTCCTCATGGAGTCTTCAGTATCATGGAGGAGACAGGAATTCATGCATAATCATATAAACAAATACGCCACTGAAGCTCAACATCACTGATTATTAGAGAAATGCACATCAAAACCACGATAAAATACCATCTCACACCAGTCAGAAAGGCTACACTATTAAAAAGTCAAAAAATTACAGACTCTGATGAGGTTGTGAAGAAAAGAGAACACTTTTACCCTGTTGGTGGGGTGTAAATTAGTTCAACCATTGTGGAAGACAGTGTGGCAATTTGTCAAAGACCTCAAGACAGAAATACCATTCAACCCAGCAATCCCATTACTGGGTGTATACACAAAGGAATATAAGTATTTCATTATAAAGACACATACATGCACAAGTTGCAACTGGATGCAACAGGCATCTTCTTTGGGGGTGCTTCTAAGCCACTTACACCAGGTTCCACTCTCCTAGGAGGCAGTTAGGAAGGAGTTTGCAGGATAACACCAGTGACTTGCTGCCTTTGGTGTGGAAAGCTGCTCAGAGGAACTTCTCCTAGGTTATCACCTTTGGGACCTGCCAACATGTTTAGAGGATGCTGTTTCGGTTGGGTGACCCTCATATCCTTTGCCTCTTTTTTTCTGGCATTACTTTGCATTGTATGGGGTGGTGCCCAATTCCAGACTGAATTTCCCAGGTACTTCAGAGATTATCAGGGAGGAGATAGGGAAAAACCAGGACCTTCATATTCCACCCTCTCTGCCTTTTGAGACATCTTTGTCAAAATACTCCCAGCATCTCCTACCTGGCTCCAGCTCCCCGAAAGAGGTTGACTTCCATTCCAGCTTCTGAAGGCCAGCCCTGCTCCTGGTTCTAATAACAATGCATCTTCCCTCTGTTTCTCCAACTGAGAGGCGGCAGTGGCTTCCTCTGGTTGCTGGCAGAGTTGATTGGATCTTCCTTCACAAGTTTCCAAGGCTTAACACATTTTTCAACATCCATCAAAGTGAATGTCTTTCTTTAACCCTCATTGGAGAGATGTTTCAACCACAAACTGCCTGTAGGAGCAATGTGATACTGCTTGATTCCACAACCATTTGTGTGATTTGGGAGCATGGTTTTGCTTGATGTGTACATTCTTAACATGATGAATAGAATTGCAGAGGTGACAGAATAGAGAGAAATTGTATAGCTACTTGGAAGCCTGCCCATGCATTTGTTTCCCCAGACAGACCAGCTTCATGCCTCCTGACTGGTGCATCTATTACAAATGGGAGGCAGGATGAACGATACAGAGGGTGGAAAAAGAGAGCAGTGAAGTGTTAATTCAAAAGACAAAAAACGTAAAATAAAAGGATTTTGCATTCTAAAAACCCATGTGAGGCTTCTAGGGCAAATCCGCTAGGGGAATTTTCTCAGTATGCACTGCCAGAAATTCTGTTTTAGCTTGCCTCTCAAGTGGACATTGTGCTTAAAAGGCAGAAAATACATTTCTAATCAAAGAGAAACCTTATATTCATGTCTACTTTTAAATGAGAGCCTCAACATTGAAATTTTTGCCTGGATTGTAGGTCTGAATGACACCTCAGCTGGGGTATGCTGACAAGTGTTTAATAATTGACTCTCCAGTGAGAAAAACCTCTGGTGTACAGTTTGCCATTTTCTTTGGTGTAAATACTTTCACGCTGGCCAATTTCAGACAACTGCAATGACAGTGCTGAGCATAGAGCTGGGAGGAGATGCACAGGAGCCCAGCATTGTATAAGATCACCACCCTTCATATACAATAGACGCAGACCAAGTAGAAACAACCTCGATATCACAGACATTAAGAAAAGTTAGTAAAAAGTCTTGAATTTTTATTAAAAAATCAGTAATCAAATGTTGTTACTTTTGTTTTTAATGCGCTTTGTTTAGTTGTAAGCTTATATTGCTGTCAAGAATTGATCACTTCCTAGAAAAGTCAGTTACTAAAAGGTATTAAAGCAGAGGATCTCTTCAGGTTTCTGCTTAGTTAGTTCAACCTGATAGTAATGATACTAATCTTACCTTCTGTATTAGTCTTTTTTCACACTGCTATAAAGAACTACCTGAGACTGGGTAATTTATAAAGTAAGGAGGTTTAATTGACTCACAATTCTGCATGGCTGGGGAGGCCTCAAGAAACTTACAATCATGACGGAAGGTGAAGGGGAAGCAAGGCATGTCTTACAGGCATCAGGAGAGAGAGAGAGAGAGAAAGAGAGAGAGAGAGAGCAGGAGTAATGCCAGACACTTAACAAACAGCGGACTCTCATGAGAACTCCCTATTACAAGAACAGCATGGGAAACCTGCCCACATGATCCAATCACCTCCATGAGAATTGGGCGGGGATGCAAAGCCAAACTATATCACTTTCTTCGCTTTAAAATTGAATTTTATTCCAATTGTATAACTATGTTTGCTTCCATATCCCCGTGGCATGTTCTCATACCTTCCTGGGAACTCGAATGGACTCTCCTTCTTCCCTCTGTGGGTTTGCTGCTTGGTGTCATTTCTCAACAGCTTGGAAAACTTCTGGAAAACTCCAGGCTCCTCACTATGTCTGAAAACAGACCCGGGGGGAAGTGCAACATGAAATATGTCACAAAACGTTTTCTTATACAATGACTAGGAGATGGTGAGAGCTATCCTTCCTCTTTAAATATACTAAATGTGGTCTAGAGTGGAAAACATTCCTATCCAATAATGGTGTAAAGGTCGAGTTACGACTCGGGCATCAATCATATTAAATTAATGTAGCCTCATAAGATTCTCTCTCCCAATTATGGCCCCTTCTGGCATCTCAGTTAAATGTGGTCCACGGTGAAGAGATGGTTTCTCAGCAACAATATTGTGCTTTTATTTCCCAAATAACTATTGATTTGAAGACTACAGACTGCATCTTCCTCAATTTTTCAACCACATGAACTCCATGGTTTCTTAATCCTAATTTTACACTATGACTGGAGACTAAAGATTGTGTCTTTCCTTTGTATCTCCATTGTAAAAGGAGCAGAACTCCAATTTCATGGTCTGCAAAACCCTCAGAGACAGAGTTGTAAACAGGGAGCAGCACCACGATCTCCCCTGAAAAATCTGAAGCAGAATATTCAAATTTGTTTCACACATTATCTCTTCCTATTTCACTCAATTCTTGCTATTTCATGTCGAAGAGTAGAAATGTTGAGGACAATGCAGAAAACATTGCAATCCTCTTTTCAATTGAGGTCTTCAGGCAAAATTTTAAAGAAGCTGCAGACTACTTCTGGTACCTCATTTTGCCTTTATAATATTTGAGGTTTATCTCCTCTCCTCAGCATCTTGTGAAATAAGAGTTTATTATGTGTCAGCTCTGAACCATGCTTATTACTGATGCTGTAGAAACAAATAAACAAAAGTAAATATAATCCTTTCCCTCAAGGAACCCATAGTCTATTGGAAAGACAATCAAGTAACCATTCAATGATGATGCAACCTCTCTGATGGAAGCTTACCTCTAAAGAAGAAGTCAGAAAACAGGAGGCTGTGGGCCCAATCAAGACTGGCTACCTGCTCTTGTAAATACCTGCTCTTTGTAAATGTTTTATTGAGACACAGCCATGTTCTGTATACACTGCCTATGTCCACTCTTCACTGCAAAGGCAGAATTAAGTTGTTGCAACAGAGACACATTGCTCCTAAAGCCAGAAATATTTACTGGTCCTTCTTTTCTTTTTAACTTTTATTTTAGGTTCAGGGATACATGTGAAGGTTTTTTACACAGGTAAACTTGTATCAGGGGGTGTTGTACAGATTATTTCATCACCCAGGTGTTAAGCACAGTACCCAATAGTTATCTTTTCTGCCCCTCTTCCTCCTCCCAACCTCCACCCTCAAGGCAAGCCCAGTATGTGTTGTTTCCTTCTTTGTGTTCATAAGTTCTTATCACTTGGCTCCCACTTACAAGTGAAAACATATGGTTTTCTGTTCCTGTGTTAGTTTGCTAAGGATAATAGCCTCCAGCTCCATCCATGTTCCTGCAAAATAATTTCATTTTTTGTTATGGCTGCATAGTATTCCATGGTGTATATGTACCACATTTTCTTTATGCAATCATTGATGGACATTTAAGTTGATTCCGTGTCTTTGCTATTGTGAATAGTGCTGTGATGAACATATACATGCATGTATCTTTATAACAGAATGATTTATATTCCCCTGTATATATACATCCAGTAATGGGATTGCTAGGTCAAATGGTAGTTCTGCTTTCGGCTCTTTGAGGGATCACCATACTGCTTATGCCTTTGTATCCTCATAGCTTGGCTCCCACTTATAAATGAGAAAATATGATGTTTGGTTTTCCATTCCTGAATTACTTCACTTAGAATAATGATCTCCAACTCCATCCAGGTTGCTGCAAATGCCATTATTTTGTTCTTGTTTATGGCTGAGGAGTATTGGATAGTACATATATACATTTCTGTATCCACTGTTTGATTGATAGGGGGATACTGAGCCCAGTTTTCTGAAAGTTCTGATCATTTTGCTGTTTCCTTCTCAAGTGCCAGGTGAGGTGTCCAGTGAGGTGTCAGAGCCCTGGCAGTAGAGAGTGGTTCGCTCATGGGTAGCAAGAATTTACCAAGAATTTCTTTCTTTCTTTCTTTCTTTCTCTTTCTTTCTTTCTTTCTTTCTTTCTTTCTTTCTTTCTTTCTTTCTTTCTTTCTTTCTTTCTTTCTTTCT
>NC_045443.1:124751367-124766488 GCF_002776525.5 Piliocolobus tephrosceles | reverse complement strand
TCTTTCTTTCTTTCTTTCTTTCTTTCTTTCTTTCTTTCTTTCTTTCTCTTTTAATTTCTTTATTTCTTTCATGGAGAGTCTTGTTCTGTCTTCCACGTTGGAATGCAGTGGCACAATCCTAACTCACTGCAGCCTCTAACTCCTGGGCTCAGGCAGTTCTCTCATCTTGGCCTCCCAAAGTGCTGGGATTATAGAAATTATAGTGAGCCATTGTACTCAGCTATTGTACATATTTTTGAGATACATGTAATATTTTTATACATGGATACTATGTGTAATAGTGAAATCAGGGTAACTGGGATATCCGTAACTTCAAATATGTATTTTTCTTTGTGTCAGAAACATTCCAATTGTTCTCTTTTAGCTATTTTGAGATATAGAATAAATTATTATTAGCTATGGTTTTGCTACTGACCTATCAAACACTGGGTCTTGCTTCTTCTGTCTATGTATTCTACACTTTGATCAACCTCTCTCCAATTTCCCTTTTCCATACCCTTCTCTGCATCTGGTTTTATGATCACTGAGAGGCTTTTGAAAAGGTACTGATGTCTAGAACATTGAATTAGTGTCTCTCAGGGTGGAATCTAGGAAACTGTGTTATTTTAAATGTCCTGAGTTGATTTTACTTTGCAACTGATGTTGAGAACAATTAGTTCAACCACAATCAAGAAAGCAAAGAGAATCTTTCTAGGCTCGGGTAGATTATGTTAGTGGGTATTGTGCATATGTCAAATTTATGTTTTTTATTTTAACATTGGTGCCAATCACTGATGTCATTTTATGAATAACAGTTATTGCATTTCACAGGCAACATCCAAGGGCCCCTTTGATCTATGCCACCTCCAAGAGTTATGAAGAAAGCCAAAGTCAGCCAGATGCAGTCATGCCCATTCTCTCCTCCTTTCTGGCATGTTTTCTGTGATGCCATCATTGCGTAGGACGCCGCTGCACACGGGGTCTTCTGATTCTGCACTGTTGTTTCTCAAGCGCCACCGCCTAACAAAGACAAGCACTGACAGTGATTTATTTGAATTCAACATGGTGGTGCCCTCATTACTTACCAACAGCTTCTCTCCATTCAGGTGCAGTCTGAAGATTTTTCGTCCTGTCACATGGGAAACCAAAGATGCATCCTGGAGTTTTAGCAAAGCTTAACCTCATATTACCTGGACATCTTTGCTTGAGGCAGAATGAAGTGGCCATGTGTCCATTTCCCCTCAGGACTGAAAGCCCTGGCTTGTAGATCAGCCTCATCCTCATGTATAGATTCCTCTGGTCCCAAACTTAGGTCCTTTCTTGAGCAACGATGCCTGAAATCTTCATCCTTTGCATTAAGAACTTTCTTGATCCCAATGGTTTTAAGGATGGCATTTCTCATTTTCAAAAAAACGGTATCTTTCAATCTTTAGTGAATAAACAAAATGACCATTCTCATACCTTGAGATTCTGCTCTGCCTCCCCTAGATACCTAGGGTAGCGATTTCTCCTATTTCTAAGCTCTCTTCGCTGAGAATTGTTACTCTATCTTCAGATAGCCACCAGACTTTAATATTCTATGGAAAAGGGGTCAGCAAATTCTGCCCACAAGCGAATTCAGTTTGGAGGTCAAATCCAGCTGATAGCTTGTTTTTGTTCGGCCTTTGAACTAATAATCAGTTTTACATTTTTAAAAAGTTGGATAGGAGAGGAAACGGGAGGAGACAGAAGGGAGGAGGAGAGGAAGAGGAGGAAAAGAAAGTGGAGGAGGAGAAAAAGAAGGGGAGAAAGAGGAGGAGGAAGGAGGCAGAGGAGGAAGATGAGAAGGAGGAGAAGGAGAAGAAGAGGAAGAAGAAGAAGAAAAGAAGAAGATGACGACGACGACGATGACGATGAAGAAGAAGAAGAAGAAGAAGCTGTATAACCCAAGAAATTAAATTATTTGCTATTCAACTCTACAGCAAAAGTTTACTAACCCTTGTTTAGAGTCTGCTTTATTTAGTTTGCATGTGAAAAATAAGGTCTAATTTTATACCGGTATTCAATTATTTTTAGTAGTGAAATGCTTTACCAAAGTAAAAATACATGCTCCTCCACAGTATATCCCCTGCTGTACTCCCTTAAGGATCACCGATCAATTTTTACTGCCTGAATCCCCAGGTAGGACTCAACATAATAACACCTGTTGACCCCCACTAAACATGCACTAGACTCTGCTTTACATAAATTCCCTCATTTAACCCAAAGAGGTAAACTACCACTTACATACCTATTTTACAAGTAAGGAAATTGATGCACAGAGAGGGTGGTGACTTGCCCCAGGTCTCAGAGCTACTCCATGCTGGAGCTGGGACTTGGCTGCAGAGCCTGCGCTTGTATCACTCAACCAGCTGGTGTTTCTCAAGGTCCATTGCTCTTTCCCCTGGATCCAATGCCCCTCTGTTTTCACACTGAGCATAGTGCAAGTAATTGCATCATGCATGTGGTGTAGTACCATAACCTTCTCTGCCTTAAACTGTCTTGCCAACAAACTGTGAGGTTGCTGAGGATGGGCCAGTGTATCAATCATCTCTCTTCACTACCTGAAACAAAACCTAAATGTATTCAGTGCTCAGCAATGCTGCTTAGAATGAATGGATAGATAGGTGCATCAGTGAACGGCAGGGAGTCATTTCTCTGATTGTGACTGCTCGCTGTCTTCTGTACCGAATGGGCTGAGGGTAGACAACCCACCACCCCTGACTCACAAAGAGACAGGCTCACTGACTATAACGATTATTGGGAGATGATAATTTTCGGAGAATAAATCATTGATATCTTCTGCCTGGAATCCCCTGGCTTTGGAGACATTGGAGGAGAGATTTTCACAGATTCTCTTCTTCACTGTTTACAAACTACTGAGCAAACTAGAGGGGTTGATGAGTGTGTAGATTTTCCAAGGTCATAGTAGGTAATATTTGCATGTCATAATATGTAACATTGTAGGTCATAGTGTGTAAGACTTGTATGTTATTGTATATAACATTTGTAGGTCATAGCATATAATATTTGGAGATCATAACATGTGACATTTGCATGTCATGGTATGTAATATTTGTAGGTCACAGCATGTAACATTTGTAGGTCATGTTATGTAACACTCATAGGTCATGATAGGTAACATTTGCTAAGTAAGTTGGTTCACAGCCTGGTTCTTCCATCTACTCACCTCCCTGTAACAATGTGCAGGCTGTTTTACTTGTTGCTCGTATTTCAACCTATTAATTAGTTATTAATATTTACAAGAGTCATTGTGAATTCCCCAAGATAAAGTTGATTTCAGTAATAATCATAAGTAGCGTATAAAACATGATATGTTCATTTTTTTTTTTTTTTTTGAGACAGTGTCTCACTCTGTCACCCAGGCTGGAGTGCAGAGGGCGGTGCTGTGATCTCAGTTCACTGCCACCTTCTCCTCCCTGGTTCAAGTGATTCTCCTATCTCTTGGTAATTGCTCAACATGGCTTTTTCTTTTCCAGACATTAGAATTTAAATGTTTTCGATACAACATTCAGCAGCAGTGAGTTTTTCATGCAGCTCCTTCAACTGACATTCCTGAACACTCAGGAAGCATTCCCCTTTTATTTCCTTTCTTTATACAATGGGAATTCCCTGAGCAGACGTGTTCAACTGCACTCCCATTGGGAGCAGTGCTGGCTTTTCATTGTTTCTTTCCGCTGGAAAACTGACACCTTCATTAACTATGCCCTCTGCCCCCAGGCCTGTGAGAGCAACATGGGATATGCTAAGATCTAGATGAAGAGAACTGCAAACAATTACTTCCTTTGAACATAAAATCAGGACCTCTAGCTTCAAGGGGAAAAAGTGACCATGTTCTTTCTTCTTTATCTATTGCATTTGATACAGGACTTGCAATGAAATATTTGCAACATCTCTAAAGGATTTATAGATGTGATGCAAATAATATATATGATCAATTGTCTTTTTGGTTTGCCCATTGTTTGTTCCAGCACTGAGTGACTGGTTGTGTCTGAGCAGGCTCTGCATTTATCGGGGGCTGCTCTCAGTTTGGGGAATTATAATGTAGTCCGCGCAGGGAAACAAGATTGGGTACTAGCCTCCTCAGTTTATCTTTAAATGTCTATGCTCACAGCCTTTCATAGCTTTTGTTTCCTCTCCTCCTGTTTTATTTATATGCATGTTTTTATTTTTATATATATGCATATGTGTGTTTATAAAGAGATAGGCATAAATTTATGCACCAAATCCTTAAGAATATACTATAAAGAAAATTTGTAGAAGTTTTCAGACCGTGAATTCAATGTACAAAGCATGTAGCTCATGTAATTTTCTACAAATGAACTTAATTTCAAATACAAGGTCCTGTTTGTCCTACATCTCCGATGCTTTGGGATACCTTCATTTCTTTACGTTCTGAGGAAAGGGTTGATGCATGATCAGGGCGTTGGGATGGAGAAACACCATTGCAGGAAAAAACAGTTGGTGAGAAGTGAATTTTGCAGCAGATGTAAATTGGTCAGAGAAAAGTCAGCAACTTGTTCACATTAAAAAATAAATGAATCTACTGCAAATCATGGAACACTTAGAGAAATATTTCTCACTTGAATCCAGTTCTGATTTAATGGTCTGGAAAGATTCTAAATGTTAGTCTGGAACAGGTCTTGTTAGAAAGTTGGGGGTTTAAATATTGTCTTTAGAAACTGTTTGGTGATGTACCACAGGCCTTGCTGTAGAATTACCGCAATGTCCTCCATATCTTGTATGCTTTGACTTTAATCTATGGAGGCAATAACCTTTGACTCAATAATTTAGATGAAAGCTTTTTATAGCTTGAAAATATTCTTTAACCTCTTACAAATGGTGACTTTTGCAACTGCAAAGATGTCTAAAATGATTGCAAAATGTGGAATTCTTTGACACAGAACCTTTAAAAGAACTTGAATGCACATTTCTCATCTTTATAAAACTGATTTGTTGACAGGGGCAGGAAGATTTAGAGTTTCTAGGACAAGGTGGAAATAAGAAATTGCACTGGGCTTTGTCAAGGTTATATCAAGAGTGAAGAGAAATGCCATTGTGGTTCTCAATGGAACTTTTATAGAGCTCCTTTAATAAAGACAAGTGAGCATGAAAACTAAAGCTGCAATATTGTCTTTTCAGAAAATTGGACCAAATACACAATGTCCATGTTCCTCAGACAATTTTCAAAATCTTTGTTATTGTCTAAATAATAGCAAATCACTTGAACCTAAAAAGGCAAGGAAATTCTCTTATTAATCCTATAATTCAGGGGCTCAGCAGGAAACATATGGCACATGCAAATGAAGATAATTGAAAGATAGATTAATAAAGGGACCATCTACAAATATGTTGACAGATTATAAAACAAACCGCACAGGATATTACAGTTCCTTAAATCCAATTGTGGTGGGAGTTCTTACTATATCCACGCATCAAAGCAGGAGGCAGCCAAGAAGTGTGCATAGAGAGGCTCATTGCTGCTGTAAGTTTCCATCAGTTGTAGTAATCCAGCAATGAGATGTCCAAAGGAAGGACAAATGCATGGATCTTGCTCTCCTATCTACTCCTGGTTTCCTGCAAGTGATTCCTTTCTAATCTGAAGACAAATAAGAGGTAAGTTGATTATGATGCATTTCCACAGAGTAGCCTGCTGAGATTCAAAAGAGAATAAAGAATGGCTGAGGGCAGATATGTGACTCTGTAAGGACAAAAAATAAAGAAAAAATATATATGTATTATAATAAAGCATAAATATATTACTTTGTACATATGCATTATAATATATTGATATAAATATATGAACTAATTATTGACAAGGGTAACATGAATTCACAATAGGGAAAATAATCTCTTTGATAAGTAGTGGTGAGAAAACTGGATAAGAAAGAAAAAGAAAGAAAGGAAGAAAGGAAGGAAGGAAGGAAATCTGAAGACAAATAAGGGTAAGTTAATAAGATAATAATAAAATTATCTATCTATCTATCTATCTATCTATCTATCTATCTATCTATCTATCTAACATCTATCTCCCCTTAAGGACCCTAAACACCTAAATACTTGGCTCCATCTTAAAAATTAGCAACATATTCTATTAGATTTATGTTGTAGTAATACTTAGGAGTATCTTAATCCTCATATAGAAATTCAGCTACTAATACTACAGCAGGCAAAAGAGAGTAGCAAAGTAATGTCTACATTTAGATATGATGCATTTTTCTCTTAAATCTTTCATTTAATGGAATCCAAAGGCATGCTTACCAGAAAAACTAAAGTTACTTTTCTCCTCTATACAATAAATTGCTCGAGGAATTTTAGAATCTCTTATTTGTTTCCCATATTAGACTATGGGCTGGGCCACATGGGTTTAGACCCTTAGTATTACTCATTCAGGTTTTTGGAGTCAAGTGTGTATATTCTTTGAAGGAGAACAGATGCCTTCATACAAATTGGCTTACATAAATAAACAAGAAATCATAATTGAAGTGAAAGATCATTTAAATTCAGAGAGAGCGGCGTATCAAAACAGGAAGGCAGCCAACTCCATTGATGTGAAGCTGTGTTTGTGAGATGGCTTTTAGATGCAAGTTTCAGGATATTCAACTAGATCTACTTCAACAATAAGCTTTTATCCTAATAGAATATTTGGAATCAGTCTCTCTGGAGTTGATTCAATGCCTCAATGGTGTGATCTCATTTTTCTCTTCTGGCATGCTAAGTTTGTCCACTGTATCTTCCCTATTAATAATCGCTTAGTTTTACCAAACCATTTTCTAGCACATGGCAGAATTGAACTTTCTAGTGCCTTTATGGTCAGGTGGTTCCACATGAGTAATTCGTTCTAGAGAATTCAGAACAGAAAGGACAAACGCCATGTATAGCTAAGACCAGTTAAATGTAAGGTCGAGACCCTCAGAGTTTCCTTCCCATTGGCACAGCAACAAAAAGTGTTCAAAATAACACTACTCTGTTGGCCCATATTTCTGTTTGCCTAAAATAAGCACAAATTCTAGTTGTCCCACAACAAATGTAACAGAAAAAAACAACAACCTTGTATGCTGCTTAATGTTAGATTAGGTGTTATTTGTTACTGCAGCATTGCATAGCTTATTCTGACGAAAGGATGCCTTCAACAGTTTGATCATCACATTTTCACTCAATAGTGTCAAAAATCACAAAAACAATGAGTGACTACAGACATTTGTCCTCTACCTCTGCATCTTTACACAGAAGAAAAAGACATTCTCTGAGACTCTCTGAAACTGTTTTCTTAGATCACATTGGCTAAGAATTTATAACGTAGTTTTGCTACAGGAAAAAGGGATGTGTTTAATGTAGGAATCTTTAGACTCTAGTCTGAAGAGTTCTTACAAGGGGAAAGAAAATTGGGAGTGCTGAATAGCTTTTGTGTAAACAAGCCACAGAGACTAGCTAAAAATAAAATAAAATACAAAAGTTGAAAACAAATATGTAAAGCTTAGTGGTTTAGAACATGCAGTTTGGAGACAGACTCCTGTGAGTTAACATTATGATACCTTAATTCAGTTGTGCTAGAACCTTACAAAATTTATTCTGTCCTTTAGTCTTCTCATTTATAACATTGGAATAAGACTAGGAAAGTACTTCATAGGATTACTGTGAGAATTAAATGAATTAAGCACACATATTTCATAAGTTATTTCTTCTTATCTGCACAATAATAATTTGTGTTTTGCACTATTACTCTTACTATACAAATAATAAAACATACTTGAAAAAATAAAGTGATCTTCCAGAGTAACATAGCTGGAAAAATTACAAAGCAAGGTGTTAAAATAGCACAGCACATGGAGTAGATTTCAGATGTGGGGTTGTCAGATAATATGGTAATTGTATATTTTTATTTTTTGTAAAATTTCCAAGCCATTTTCCATAATGGTCATAACAATTTATATTCTCAACAACAGTGCACAGGGTTCCCTCACCCTCGTTCCTGTTGGTTAAATTTTATTTAACCAATATTTTGGTTATTTTATTTAACCAATATTTGTTACCTCTTGTCTTTTTGATAATAGCCATTCTAGTCAGTGTGAGGTGGTATCTCACTGTGGTTTGGATTTGCATTGCCCTGATTAGCGATGTTGATGTTGACTACCTTTGCATATACCTGTTATCCATTTGTACGTCTTCTGTGAAAATGTGTTATTTGGGTCCTTTGTCTCATGCCATAGTTTTTTTTTTTTCTTCACTCTATTCATTGTATTCATATCCTTTGACACGTCCTGCAAGGGGGATAAGGGAACTTCTCCCATTTCACATTGGCATGTGTTTGGCATGTGGCAGCTTAGCAACCTATGTAAGGGATGTTAAATTGAAACATACTCTTATCCCCTGGTGATTTGGGCCAGAAAGTCAAGATGGCAACCCTATTTTCAAAGATTGTTGATTCCAAAATGCATTCAAGTTGTGTTCCCTCTCTCTAGCAGTAACTCTTGAATTATTTTCTGTACTCTGAACAAAGACAACCTCTGCCCCTCATTTGTTATCTTCTAGAATGCAAATGAGTCTTTTTTCCTTCATCCCAATTAATTTAGCTGGAGGCATTTATATTTTAATTGAAGTGGCAGTTTTCATAAATATTCATCAATCACAAATAAATGTTTAGGGTCAGCAGGCCATGTGCCAGAAAGGAAGTACAAGGATGTTTTCTTTCCCCTGGAGCAAGTCCACACTCATGAATGCATAAGCAGCCCTCCCTGCTTATTTAAATTCATAAGAATTTACTGAGGGCCAATAGGTGTGAGATGTGTGAGTGGGGCCTGGGAATACAGAAATGAGCATAGCATCATTCTATGTGCACATCTTTTTATGTATCTACCCCTCTACGTGTCGCCCATCTTCACCTATAATCATACTTTTGATATAATTTTATTTTCAGAAAAAAATCATAAACATATACAGTTATTAATAAAGCATCAGAAAGAGGAAAATCAGAAGGTTCATGGAGTTAAAAGGGCTTTAGGAATATACAAGACACAAGGCAAACTGTGTTCTCTTATGGATGGCAGATTTTGGTTATCTTCTTTTTTGATTCAACTACTGTGTCAGTCAGGATATGCCAGGTTATGCTGTAGAAACCAATACCTTAAGATATCAATGGCTGCCATCAAAATGTTGAATTCTGTCTCATTCTGCATGTCCATTCATTGTAAGTTGGTTGTGGTTTGCTCTACATCTTCTCACTGGGACACAGCTGATGAAGTGTCACCGGTCTAGAACCTTGCTGGTTGGTCATCCTAGCAGTGGGAAAGAGAACTTGGCAAACACATGCTGGACCCTAAAACTTCTTCATGTGAGTGGCACATGATATTTAGGCTCATGTTACATTGCCCAAGGCAAGTCATATGTTCAGTCATTGCTGAATTCAGAAGGGCAAGGGTTTGTGATCTTTTCACAGGTAGTGGCAACACAAGGAGGAGTATAAAATACACATGAAAGCTGTATAATTATTGACATAGGAATGATCTACTTTCCTGATGAAATATGGATGTTCTCATGCATGATAAGAAAATTCCATGAAACTCAACATCATAAATAGAACACACACAGGCCTTATAGCTCCTTTGAGAAGAGGCTACACCCCATTTCTCTCTTGTGATCCCATTGCCCAGCGGAGGGTTTTGCATGAAATAGAGAAATAAAGCTCTTTTAAAAGAAAGAAAACATTGATGTTAATGAAAATGTTAATGACAAACTCAGATTCATCCTAATGGAAGAGATTCTGCACATATAAATTTCAAATGAAACATTTCTTTATTCTGGGATGAATGATCTAAGTTGATGGTTTTATTTTCTACAAGAGCAATTATGGAACAAGGCAGCGATTTCTTTTTTCTCCGTGAACCTCCTATAGAATCAGCTGCCAGTTTGTCCACCTCTGGGACCTCTGTAGACAATCAAATAGAGAGAAATCCAAGTCAAACCAGATGGTGTTTATGGCCCACCCACTCGAGTCCCTTGGCATCCGACATTGGTGAGCATTAGGACCTCACCTGGTCTCATTTCTGGACTCACTGGAAAGTGTATATTGAAACCATCTCAAGCTTCTTTCTTCCTCTTAAAAAGTATTCCTCAGTTACTCAAATGGGATCATCAAGCAGGATATGCTTGCAACAACTGATTAAAATGAACTGGGTATTTAATGAGAGTTAGCTCTTCCATTGTTTATAATCCATGGAAACTCAGTTTCTTCTTTGATCCAGAATGAAACCAAAAGGAAAAAAATAAGACCCAAACAGTAGTTGAGGAAGAAACCTGAATTTCATTCATGGCACTAGCTTAAAAGGTGCAGTGAAGTGTAAAACAGGAGTGAGATTTTGCAGTCGGGTTCAGATTTTCTCTGGATAAAGGCAAATATAAATCAATATCGTTTGCTGATAAATTCTAGCCACTTAATTTGTTCCAGTGGGTGATAAACATCCCCAGGGTTAGGGCTCTGGGCTATCAACTGAACTACGAGGAAAAATAATAGTTATTTAAATGTTACGGAGGTTCAACAATGGAGAGTTTAATTGTGGCCAATGAAGCAAAGTCTGAAATGTTGAACACTTGTTCTTAAAAAAATTTAAGAATTATGGATATATGTGTTATTATGACAAAGAATGATGCCTAAATATAGTTGGCTTTGAGAAACAGATAGGAATATTTAAGACTGGGGTATTACATGTTATAAGATGTTGCAGTGCATTCTTCTACCTGTCTTTAACATACTTCCTGTAATATTGGGAGTGAATATTTTCTCCCCAAAGAAGTGAAGGTTCACTTTGGCTAAATAGATTCAGAAGACACGTATGTAGTTAATAATTAAAGAGCTAATCAATCATATTGTAATTTTCCAAGTACTTTTTTCCTATTGACTAAAGAATGAATAGAATATTATTTATAGAGAGAGGAAAAAGAGGAGGGAGTGAACTATGAGGGATGAAAAATACCAGAAAAACAGTGAAAAACTACACAAAATGCAATAAAATGACTTCTAGTCATCAGGTCTTCAGTCAGACCAGTGAAAACCACGACATGGTTTGTATCAGTTAGCTGTTGCCATAATAATGCTGTAAAACAACCCCAGTATTCAATAAACTGTGAACAATGATTATATATTATTATTCATCATAATTAAATATTATTATTTAATTTATTATTACTTGTAATCACAAGAATATGGGTTAACTGGGAAGTTTTTCTTACTGGAGTTGGCAAAGTTTTCTCACCTTAATGTATTTTGTGTTTTTTCCTTTTTTTCTAATTTTTTCTGTGGCTTTCTCACCTGCCTGGCTCGCTGTGGGCTAATTTGGGATGAATTCAGTTGGAAAGATGAGCTCTTCTCTATGTGGTCTCTCATCCTAAGCAGGCCAGTCAAGGCATATTCTCATGTTGAGGCAGATGTTCAAGAAGGAAAATAGAAGCACACAAAGCCTTTGAAAGCTGGACTCACAAATGGCACATTGGCATGACTACTGCCTTGGCTAGTCGTAAGGCCACACTTGATTCAAGACTGAAGGGGTTGGAAAATATTAATGTGTTGAGTGCTACCTGAAGGGAAGAGTGTCACTTCCACTGTCCTGTTCTTAGGGCTGCCTTGCAGCTTTCAGCAAATAGAGAGGGAGGAGCATCTTCAAACACTAAGGTGCAGGTTCTACTAGCTGGAAGTTGGCAGAAGCAATGTAAGTGGTGAACAGTTCTGGTACCAGCCGTGTCTGCTACATCTACTGTTCTCTCTGTCTGAAGACTTCTCTTTACTTCCTTTACTGGATCTACTTCCTATGGACTTTAGACTTCAGTTTAGACATAAATTTCTAAAGAAGTCTTCTCTAACCTCAGACATCTTGACTTACATCCCTGATACAATGTGTCAGGATTGCTTGTACATCTTATGATAATATTCACCACTCTATTGTTGAATTGTATTCCCACCCAGATGTGAGGTGTGTGAACATGGGGGTTCTGCCTATGTTTTAACCACTGAGTTCCACAGTGCCTAACACATGGCACATATTCAATAAATAGTATGTATTCTGAACATTTTTTTTTTTTTTTTTTTTGAGATGGAGTCTCACTCTGTTGCCCAGGCTGGAATGCAGTGGCGCAATCTCAGCTCACTGCAAGCTCTGCCTCCCAGGTTCACGCCATTCTCCTGCCTCAGCCTCCCTAGTAGCTGGGACTACAAGTGCCCGCCACCATGCCCAGCTAATTTTTTATTTTTTATTTTTAGTAGAGATGGGGTTTCACCATGTTAACCAGGATAGTCTTGATCTCCTGACCTCATGATCCACCCACGTCAGCCTCCCAAAATGCTGGGATTACAGGCGTGAGCCACTGCACCTGGCCTTCTGAACAGAATTAACCATGCCTTTGAACACAAATTTAAGCCTGATTTTATGATAAGCCTGAATTAAATTTCCCATGAGACCCTGAATAAATAGTCCACTTCTTCTCAGTGTGACAAGGCATTTGACACACATGAATTTTGTAAAGGGTATCCGCTGCTTGTCAGGTACAAAAATCACCTTTCAGGACATTCAAATGGCGAGTGTGGAGCAGGCAAGGAAATGAAGCCATAACAAGATAGAGTTTTTCAGCTGAGTAATTGGGTTTCTAAACACATGCATATTTTATGTCTCCTTGTATCAAATCATTCATGGAAAATATGTTTCTGTTAAATAAAATAGTATATATGACAACAATCAGTAGACATGTAATGATTTTCTCTTTCACACTTGGTTAGGTAAAAAGTTTCCCATAATATGCTGTCAAGGATAAGTGATTACTGTTATTAGGAACAAGATCATGTGAGAACTTGGTGCATGATGCTACTTTGGAATAATCCCGACACAAACTCCAGGGCTGAAATAAGTCATGCAGATCAGTCTCAGACCGTGAACCTAAACAAGCTGATTACAGGTACTCTTAGCAATTGCCTCACCCCTAATTTAGTTAAAAACCCTGCTGAGAAGTTTAGGAAGCTCTTGAGCAAGACATTGTTCTCCTTCAACTAGGTGACTCGGCCTGCTTTCTGATTTTACCTTCTGCTATTGTCCATACACATACACCCTCTCCATGCTGAAAAGTGTTACCCGGGTGCAAAATCAAACCTATTCCTGCATCAGACAGTTGGCCTCAGTGCAGGGTTGGTTCTTAAGCCAAGTCAGTTGTCACCACTTTGGGATGAAGATTAAAATGAAAGCAGACATTCTCATTTGAAAGAGTCATCAGAAATCTGGATACCAAATCTACCAACTTTTAAATTATGATGACACGACGTGAGAAGTTCTTGCTCCTAGTGGTCCTCCTGAATTCCAACCGTCACTCCAACTCCTGTTCCAGTTGGCCAGTTTTATGTGTCTAATTGGCTAAGCTATTGTCTTAGTTTGGCTGCTATAAACATTACCATAGACTGTGTGGTTTCTAAATAATACAAGTTATTTCACACAGTTCTGGAGGCTGGAAGTCCAAGACCAGGGTGGCAGCATGGCCGGGTTCTAATAAGCACCCTTTTCTAAATTGTGCTGCTGACTTCTCCTGGAATTGTAACATGGTGAAAAGAAGGCTAGCTAGAGCTCTGGCCTCTTCTTGCAAGGGATCTAATCTCATGAATGAAGGGATCTAATCTCTATCTTTGTGACCTAATTACCTTCCAAAGCCACCACCTCTAACAACTATCACATTGGGATCAGGATTTCAACATATCAATTTGGGGGTAAACACATTTAGTCCACATATGGTCCCTGTCATTCAAATGTTAACCTTGCTGTTGCTGCTAAGGTATATTGTACCTGTGATGAACATCCACAACTAGCGGATTTGAAGTACAGAAGTTTACTCTGGAGAACCAGAGTGGGCTCAATCAGTTGAAAGGTCTTAAGATCAAAACTCAGGTTACCCTGAAGAAGGATTTCTGCCTGTGCCTGTGGACAGCTCCTGCCCAAGAGTTGCCAGTCTGCCCTTCCTAATAGTCTCTCTACAGATTTTGATTTTCCTAGTCCTTGTAATTGTATAAGTTAGTTCTTTGCAATATATAAATCTATCTGTCTATCTACCTATCGTCCATGAATCATCTATCTTACGGATTCTATTTCTTTCTCTGATGTAAAACTGTTACCAGAAAGCAATCCCGACCCTGACCCCAAGAGACAGTTCTTGGATCTTGTGCAAGAAAGAATTCAAGGAAATCCATGAAGTGAAAGCGCAAGTTTATTAAGAATGTAAAGGAATAAAAGAATGGCTACTCCATAGACAGAGCAGCAGCAGAAGCCACAGGTTGCCTAGTTTTATGGTTATTTCTTGATAATACACTAAACAAGAGGTGGATTATTCATTTGTTTTCCGGGAAAGCGGCGGTCAGTTCTTGGAACTGAGGGTTCCTCCCCTTGTTTGACCATATAGCGTAACTTCCTGATGTTGCCATGGCGTTTGTAAACTGTCATGGCGCTGGTGGGAGTGTAGCAATGAGGAAAAAACCAGAAGTCACTCTCATCGCCATCTTGGTTTTGGTGAGTTTCGTCTGACTTGTTTACTGCAAACTGTTTCATCAGCCAGGTCTTTATGACCTGTGTCTTGTGCCAACTTCCTGTCTCATCTTGTGACTTAGAACACCTAACGTCCTGAGAATGCAGCCCAGTAAGTCACAGCATTATTTTACCAAGGCTTCATTCAAAATGGAGTTGCTCTGGTTCAAGTGCCTCTGACAAAACCATCTTTGCAAAATTATGACAGTAAGAGAAATCTCACACTGCTAACTTCATCTTGCTTCTAGCCCTGGCTGTCTTTTCTCATTTCTATCTATCTATTTATCATCTATTGTCTATCTATCTATCTATCTATCTATCTATCTATCTATCTATCTATCTATCTATCTATCATCTATTATCTATCATCTATTATCTATCTATCTATCTATCTATCTATCTATCTATCTATCTATCTATCTCCCATAGATCTGTCTCCTCAATGTCTGTCTGTCTATCTATCTATCTGTCATCTATCTGTCTCCCATAGATGATCTGTCTCCTCAATGTCTGTCTGTCTGTCTATCTATCTATCTATCTATCTATCTATCTATCTATCT
>NC_045443.1:124632544-124751357 GCF_002776525.5 Piliocolobus tephrosceles | reverse complement strand
TATCTATCTATCTACCTATCTCCCAAAGATCCCTCTCCTCAATGTCTGTCTATCTATCTATCTATCTATCTATCTATCTATCTATCTATCTATCATCTATCTATCTCCCATAGAACTGTCTCCTCAATGTCTGTCTGTCTGTCTGTCTATCTATCTATCTATCTATCTATCTATCTATCTATCTATCATCTATCTATCCATCTATCATCAATCTATCATCTTTGTCCTTGTTATGCTGGTGCCCTAAGCACAAGTTAGTCTGCCTATGGGATCATCAATTGTCTTTCACTCACATCCACACTGGCATTATTCTGCGAAAAAAACCTTGACTTTTGTTTGCACAGTCATTATGTAGCATGCTTTATTCCTTTAACTGACTTAGAATTGATTTTTATCATGAAATTGTTTATTTAGCTCTTTAAAAATTTCTTCTCATTATTCCATACCAACTTCCCAACAAGCTTACGAGGTCAACCCTAGTAGAGAGTCACTTCTCAACGTTTGGGAAACACATGTCAAGGCCAGGCACAGGACTCAGTACTTAATCGGTTTTCTGTAAAGTCAGTCTTTTCCCTCCCTCCTTCACGGGGCCCCACTGTGCAGCTCTTCTCCCTGGAATATTGATCCATGCTCTTTCTCAAGCCCCACCTGGCCCAGCTGCACCTGTGAACACCAGCTGTGGGCACCTGCTGTGTAGTCTTGTCTTCTGGGCTCTGCAGTGCAAATGGTGCCCCCTCTGTCAGCTGCACATCCCTGGTGCCAGCCTGGGGAACCCTCCTTCTACATGAAATTGCTGTGAGTGTTTCACCCAGGATGTTAACTAAGCTAGGTAGAGGGAGAGCAATGTGAGCTTTGTTCAACTTTCCCCATAGCTTATTGGTAAAAGTTCAGCTATGGAGCCAGAATCACTTCTAAGGACAGATAGAGTTTATTTCACAAACTTCTAGAAATTGCCAAAACAGTTTCACATCCCTATCGAGTTGGACTGGGGGCTAACAGAACATTAACAGGAAAAATTCATGAATGTTATCCTTAAAATAATGCTCCATATGCCATTAAAATCTGCCTTGCTGGAAATGCAGATGGTTTTTAAGGGTATCTCAATGTTTAAAGGAACCTTAAAATAAAGTTTTTAAGAATGAAAAACAAAAAAAAGGAAAATGAGATGTTGCCCATCGGTAGCACAAACTTAAGTTCTGGCTGTGGCTCTGTGATGTTAACGCACCTGTCTCCTGGGACCATTCATGGTAATAACTGTGGTTTCAGTCTCTTCCAGTGTCTCTCAGTGTATCCCACATTTGAATCACCAGAAAAGAGACAGGAAGAGGCACCACCCCCGCCCACACACACATCATCAAATTGTTGAGATGCTGGAAGAATAACCTATTGGCAAAACTGAAACAAGGGTAAATTAGCAAACAGAGGGGTGTGAGGAATTCCAAAACCAAAAACAGTCATTTAAAAGCATCTGCAAAGAGATACATTAACATGTGTCCTTCACGCTAAAATAGCACCAAAATTCAGAGATTCCAGTGTCCAGAATTGGAACTTATAATTACAAGTTAATATATCATCGTCTTAGCTGAGTATAGAGGTTTTAAGGACAAGCGTGAGAACTGGTTAGACATGGGTTTATCTGCTCGTACATCACGGTGATGCTTGAGTCTGAAGCTCTGACAGACAGCAGCCACACTTATTTTTCACTGCCTCTGGGGAAATGCATGACAGAGGAGATTACATGATAGGTAAACTTACTACCAAAAAAATTCACTGTGACTAGCTGGCTTGTTGGTCTGTATGCTAAGCTCTAAAAACTGCAAGATCTCAAAAATTGAATTGTACACCCCACATTGTTAAAAAGTGAAACGAGCTTTGAACATAGACTTTCTAGATCTTTGTTTGAAATACCCGCTGTTTCCGTTGAATCTGAAGCCATTGACTGCCTTCCTTATCCAGTCTTAGTAGCTAGGATAGCTGTGAAGAATGATATTCTGATTGTCAAAAAATGCTGATCTCTCTGTGTTCCTGTACACTGTTGTAGGTAACAGAATGAATTACCATGAAGAGCAGTGTCAAGGTGGAAATGATGTATCCTTTAACCTAAGGAAACTGTGATAAGTACAATTCAGAATAAAAGTAGCATGAGCAGACCTTTATCTGTTGGTATGGAACAATATTTAAGATTTACTGGATTTTTTTTTTTTTTTGAAATGGAGTCTTACTTTGTCGCCAGGCTGGAGTGCAATTGTGAGATGTCGGCTCACTGCAAACTCCGCCTCCTGGATTCAAGCGATTCTCCTGCCTCAGCCTCCCGAGTAGCTGGGACTGCAGGCACCCAGCATCATGCCTGACTAATTTTTATGTATTTTTGTAGAAATAGGGTTTTGCCATGTTGGCCAGGCTGGTCTTGAACTCCTGACCTCAGGTGATCCGCTCCGCCCTTGGCCTCCCAAAGTGCTGGAATTACAGGCGTGAGCCACCTTGCCTGGACAAGATTTACTGATGCAGAATTCAAGAAATTGAAACATAGGTGACATGTATACATAAATACAGGTGTAATTCACACGATGTTGCTGAAATGATACACACGTTTTCGTGCACACAGACACACACACACAGAACTTGTAATCGAACAGCAGGTTAGTTACTCACCACATAAAGAGTCCAATAAGAGCAAGATCTGGTTTAAAGAAAGTGACTTACTCTGAGGCAACTTAGGGGAAGAGGCACAGATGTCCTGCCTTCAAATGTGCTGCTTTGCTTTTGGAGCAGAAAGTGGACACTTTTAAAAGGTTTTGCAGAGGAGGAAGCAAGCAAAGTGGGGGATGAGGGTCTGCATGTCAGCTCCGGTGCACTGCCTTAAGTTAACATCGCTGCTAACTTACATGTTAATTTAATAAATTCGTCTAAACTTTGAGGAATGAGATGAACTTGCCCTGTAGGAAGTGTCTGGTGAAGTGGGTGGAGGTAGGCATAAAAACTGTATTTGTCCTAGTGTGATGGCTCATAGCTGTAATCCCAGTACTTCTGGAGGCTGAGGCAAGCAGATTGCTCGAGCCAAGGAGTAGGAGACCAGAGTGGGCAACATAGCAAGACCCCATCTCTACAAAAATCACACAAATTAGCCAGGCATGGTGGTGCAGGCCTGTGGTCCCAGCTACTCAGGAAGCTGAAGCAGAAGGATCGTTTGAGCCCAGGAGGTCAAGTCGGCAGTGAGATGAGATTCTAACACTACACTTCAGTCTGGGTGATAGACTGAGGCCATCTCAAAAGAAAAAAAAAAAAAAAAAGGCTATATTCGCATTTATAAAGGGGTAAGTAGGAATGGGGAACTGGAGCAACAAGAAGAAAGATAAAAACACATTTAAGCAATCTGTTAGAAAAAAATGAGGATACTCAGTTACAAACTTAGTTGAGAGAAAAGGAAGCTGGGAGGCTGAGAGACAGAGTGGGAAGGGAACTTACTTTCTCACTGTGTACCTCTTTATTTTGTCAGAAATATTTGTGCTATTCATTGAAAAGGAATTCACTGGAAAACTACAGTTAGAAATCACCATTGATCTCTTTCAGCATATCATCCTCAACATTTGTGATTACAGACATTGCAACTTTACTGGGAGGCAGGCATTGTGGTAAGTGCTTTAAATATATCACTTTCTCCTCACAACCACCTACGAGGAAAGTAATGTTAAAGAGCCTAATATTACAGATGAAAATAATGAGCCACAGAGAGTTAAGTTCCTTGTTCAAGGCACACACCTGATTAATTGTACCTCAGATCCAGTTGTGTTTGTGTGCAAAGTCTAGAGCTTAATCACGACATTGTTTCCTCTGTAGTTCAGAAGAGTAGGAACTCAAGTATCGTAGATTGATCACTTATGTCTTATTTGATCAACCTTCTTATGTGCTAAAAGTTATACCAAAGAAAATTACCTGTTAGTATAAGGTAATTTGGAAGAGGAAAGTGGTAATTAGAACTTATGGGTCTTAGAATCACTTCAGTTTGTAGTATTCTTAATTTTAATAATAAAAAAGACATTCTAATTTCACTCCCAAATTATTGAAATTCTTTTTTAAATGTTGTTATGTTATTTGGCAGAACCTGCACTGCAGAGCACTATATGACTTGATCTCTAGGATTGCTATTGAATTCCTGGTGGCCATTTGCACAGTTGCATAGTTGCAAATTTCACTAATAATGTCCATATTAGAAATGCGACATGCTCCCCGAATACATGGTTTGATGGAGCTAAACTCTGTTGATTTAATATTAGATAAGCATTTGATGGGCTCCTAATGTCTGCCAGCTGCTTAAAACATTGTTTTATGTTTTTTGGGTTTTTATTAGATGGAGTTTCACTCTTATTGCCCAGGCTAGAGTGCAATGGCGCCATCTTGGTTCACTTCCACCTCCTGGGTTCAAGCGATTCTCCTGACTCAACCTTCCCGAGTAGCTGGGATTACAAGCATGCGCTACCATGCCAGGCTAATTTTGTATTTTTAGTGGAGACAGGGTTTCTCCATGTTGGTCAGGCTGGTCTCAAACCCCTGACCTCAGGTGATCCACCCACCTCAGCCTCCCAATAAGAAAGAAATCATGTCATGGAGCTTTGAGTTTCTGTGGAGCTTGCAGCCAATCTGATCAGAGCTCATATGAAATTATTCTTAAGTCATTTGGTTTAAGGACAATAGTAAGTAGGATTTTTGCAAGAAAGTACCTGGAAGAAATAATTAATGAAGTGGTGGGAAATATCCCCAGCATAGCCTATTATTCATAAATAGGAATGTCATAAGCTTCCTAAATAAGATAAAATTAATTTAGAATTATACTTTTAGAGAAATATAATTGGTTTGACTCATCTACCTTTATAACGAAAAACAAAGAACATAAAACTATTCAAAATCAGAATAATTAATAACTTAATATTTTATTTTAGTTCCATATTATGATTGATTAAGAAAGAAAAAGAAGATAGAAGAGAAAACATGAAATACAAGAGAATGGAACTATTTTTGCAGAATTTGCACGGGTCAGAGAAGCTGAGAATCCATTCTGGATTTTCTCATGAGAGATCTTGGTAGAATGGTTCCTGTTATACAGCGGGAATATTGAGCTAATGGTCCCTGTACTCTCTTCTTAAGACATGTGTCATATAGAACCAGGAAGGAGGAATATAAAGAAAGATAAGCCTGGAGAGAAAAGAATAGACAGACAAAGAAATTTGGGAGCTCCGGTTTTATGAAAATTAAAGCCCATTTTTCCATTGTCAAGGTACTTAACATAAAGATTTTTGAACAAAAATACTTCCACTCACATACTTAGGTATTAAGTCTTCTCACTTGTTCTAGGAGTTGGAGAAGAATAAAGCCAATACATTCACATATTCCACAAAGCTGTCTTGCACAACTTCTATGTACCAGCTAACACTCAAGGTACGGTGAGCAGGAGAGATAACGTCTCTATCTGGTGAAGTTGCTATTTTAGAGAAGAAGGAGAGGCACTGGACAAATAAGTCAAATGTATTTTATGCCTGATGGGAAAAAGTTCTAGGGTAAGAGGTGGAGTGGGGCGGGGTGGTGGGGGTGTGTTTCAGAGACTGGTGTAAATCCATGTCATATCTGAGTCCAATTCTGCTGATAGTTTGATTCTGGACTAAGTTGTTTCTTCTCAATTTTTAAAAATTTCATGACTTATAATCTGTCCTTGAAATCTGCACATTACATATGGCTATTGAGAGACTGAGATAAATGGTATGTAAGTAGGGCTAGGAGCTTGCGTCTTCTTTTGGGGCATTAGTATGGGATATGGGTCAATGTGGGTAGACGTTGCGCTGAGCTGGGTTTTGTTGCTGCTATGGTTACCATATTTGAACCACAGGCTTCAAACTCATCTAACCACGATGCTGTGTTCTTATGGCATCGGAAGTGTGTCTTCACTCTTTGTGATCCATCTTCAGTTTTGAGCCATCTGTCCATCACTCGTTGCTGTTTGTTACTGGATGTTTGCTGAACTGGTGAGGTGGTGGCATATGGTTGGGTCTACTCTGTTGTTCTGGTTTAGCCTCAGTCGTAGGTGGGGCTGGTGGGCCTGGATATTCATGCTGGGACTTTCTCAGCATTCCTGCCCCTTTCTCTAGCATCTACATCTGCCTGTTAACAATGGGTCTTGTAGAAGAGTTGAGAACTCCTTCCCCAATGGAGGGAGACTTGTAACGGTACTACAATAGAGTCTTGATCCCAAGACTGCCATCAGCCCCCACTCTATAAGTATACAGATATTTTCTTCTTTCATTTGTCCTGAAATAACAAGAGGCCTTTACCTGTATCTTGGGAGTGACAGGGCTTGCTGCTCTTTTTTTCAGGGTAAAAGGCATTTGCTTTCTATGTTACAAAGGGTGGGGCGGAGGATCAGGCATATAGCTTCATGCCTTTCCCGCAGCATCACCCATCACTCACCTTCTGCACAACAAAAAGAGCCTTTCTCCATTTCACCTCTTGCCTTCAACCTTTCACATAGCATGAAGTGGAAGATCTATAGAAAAGGATTCTGCAAGTGCATGCAACCCTGGCCTCCCACACAGCCGACTCTGTGTGAATTACTCTGTCTCCATTGCAGTTTCTCTGTCTTGGTAAATTGGCTCTGTCTTGATAAATTGGCTCTGTCTAGGCAGCAGGCAAGGTGAATCCATTGGACAGTTACAAGAGGTTCTGTAACCTCATACCAGTCTACTCTCAGTCTTTAATGAGTGGTTAAAGTATTGGCATTTGACCTGATTCTATGGCCAGAATCCTTTCTTCCCAGACTCTGCCACGACTGGGGCAGTCCACAGGACTCATCCTTCTTAGTCAAAGAGCTGTCCCTGAATGGATTTCAGAATATTTAACTACCTAGCAACCTCTGCTTTCTGATAGGTTAAAAAATATGATTTTTAGTTTACATAGCTTTTCTCATTGGTAGTTTCTGAGTATTGTGGCCAGGGGAGCGGTGGGGATGATTGGAAAACAGAACTTTCTCTCTGCCCTCTTAGTTCTGTGGCTGGGGCCTGTGAATTAACTTGACAAATGGCAGATTAACAGGAGAAAATGCATAGGTTTTCTTATTGATGTTCATAATTTTATGTGTCTGGAGACTTGTTGAGAAAGAAGCGAAGACCCAAAAAGATGGCAGTTAGACCCATGGGCTTATATATCCTTTTTGGAAAGGGTGATACATGGTGGAGACGTGACTGCAGAAAGGAAAAGGGGTTGGGACACTCAGGGTGGGTAAATTGTGGGAAGGTGACTAGGCAATGTGTGGCAAATAGGATTGTTTAGTAAGTGTTGTGATGCAGGTATGGCTCCTTCTCCTCCTCCTGGTACAGAATGGGGAGACCCCTCTATAAATGGAAAGTAATGTCAACTTCATAAATAAAAATGTATACTCTACTTTTAGGCAGAAAGGGAGAGGATAAAGTGTTCTTCCTGTATCTGCTGGTTCTCAGTAGTCTCCAGCTCAAAATATCCCACCAGCCAGCGTGGAATATTTTGGGTGACATATTGTCATCCTCTCATGAGCAATGCTCTTTTCAACTCTCTGTGTTTAAGGCAAAGCCAGATATTTTTAGTCCTTTGGAAGGAATTAAAAATGTGAGTTATGAGCCCCACCCATGGTGAATATAAGCTGTTGGGAACTAATTGTAACAAAGAAAACAATAATTTCAATCAAACTGAATGGCAAATAAAAGATAAATGAATATGTTATTGCTATTTTTCATGTTAATCAGGTCAGTGTAGTCATTAAATATTGTATACGTATATCAAAATGTCACACTGTATATCATAAATATATACATTTTGGTCAGCTAAATCTTAAGCTGAAAAGAAGTTGGAATAGTTAAAAAAATAGAACTTCCAAGTTAATTCATTGATTCCATATAATCTCTCTTAATTTCCTTTCTAATTTTTTAAGGGAAAAATTTTAATGTCTTTCTGTTTGTATGTTTTAATTTTAATTATCACAATTTGGGAAAGCTTCAAAAGTTGAAGACTTTTGGTGTTCTATTTGTTAAGTTCTTCTATTGAAAGATGTTAAAACTAACTTTGACAAAATACAAACAAAATATACAGGATGATTCATTTACAAAATGATCAGTACGACTGCCATATATATAGGTTGAATTACAAAATACTGTCACAAAAGATCAAAGTTTTCCAAAATCCAGTTTATGGTAAGCAGGAAAAAATGTATACCAACATACTAAACTTTGTTTTACTTTTGTTCAACATTACTTTGATCACAAAAATTTTGCAATTCAGTTACTTTTTGTTTTTAAACATGAAGCAATTAAATTTCTATTATTGGTGAAATCTGTAGCTTCTTTCCTCCAAATCAATGAAAACTTTCTTCTGAAAAACATAATATTATTTTAAGTTTAAAAGTGTTTTAATTATATAACACTTTTTACTAAAATTTGAAAATTAGAAAAATGAAGATTAGAAAACAGAAACTAAAATTAAAATGATAAAAATCTTACCTCTCTAAGGAGAAAAATCTAGTAATAATGAGTGAATTTTCTCATACATTATATATAAATGGTTATCTAGGTTTTTTTTTAAAAAATAGTTGTCTTAAACTTTTTAATGTATGTGAATTAAAATAGCGTTTCCAAAATGATGTCATACACACAAAAAGGTACAACTTTACACAAAAGGTAACCTGAGGAAATAGGAAAGAAAAATAAATCAACTGACATTCCTCTGGTTTACCCCTGATGAGTCCTGGGCCTAAGTTTATGTGATGAACATTGCTAAATTCTGAATGCTTATTTCCCCCCAAAAGTCATATGTTGAAATTTTAACCCCCAACCCCACCAAAGCAATGAAATTAAGAGATGGGGCCTTTGGGAAGGAATTGGGCCATGAGGGTGGAACACTAATGAATGGGATTAGTGTCATTATAAAAGAGGCCCCATGGAGCTGCCTTACCTGCTCCACCATGTGAGGACACAGTAAGAAGGTGCCATCAATAAGCCAGGAAGCGAGCCCTCACCAGACACCAAATCTGCTGTCATCCCCTTCTTGGACTTCCCAGCCCCCAGAGCTTTGAGAAACACATTTCTATTGATAAACTACCAATGTATGGCATTTCATTATAGCAGCCCAAATAAACCAAAACAATATACACTTATAAAATGACGTCCAATATGGCTTACTATTCCCTCTTTATCTGAATGAAACCTTATCCAGATTTAAAAATTGTAACTCAATGCAGTATGTTCTGTCTCTAACTCAGCTTTATAAGCCATTATGTGATTTTTCACAGGCCAATCCAAGACTTTTCGACTATGTCTTATTTGAAAGCAACAGTGGATTTCCAGATCCTCTAATTCTGGGAAGTGTGTGATTCTTCTTCTATGGTAGCCATAGATGTCCACTTGCTGATTAGCTCATAACATGAGCTGGGCAGGCCAGACTGCAGAGACTTAAATAATGCTTAAGTGATGAAGACTGCAGAGCAAATTTTCTTTCTCCAAAAAAAGCTATTTTATTGCATACATAAAATCTTTCTCCTGGAAATGAGAAAAACAGGTGGCTGCAATTTGTATCAGTTAAATAGTGACCTCATTTTTGTAATTTACACTTTTTCTTCCTTAATGATAGTTCTTTTTTTTCCTTTTTAACAAAACTGCTGATGGGTACTTGGGTACTTACATGGCATAATGGGTATTTACATGGCACGATTTCTCTGTGTCCATCTTCTTTTTTACAGTACTTTGAAAAGTTTTAATAAGAAATGTAAGCACTATCTACCAGAACCATAATGAACAGAGAACTAATGCATTTATTTTTGCTTAAAAAATGTAAATCCAAGTAGAGCACTTGTGGAAATCATGAATAAGAACCTTGTGATTCTACATTTTGTTTTTTTTACAATTTTTGTCTGTCAAGTCCTGAGTTCTCATTACAGTTTAAGATTCTTCTGCCCCATCAAAGGAGATGAAATTCAGAAACTCTAAATAAAATAAAGACAACTTAGATGGTTGCTACTGCAAGCAGTTAATGCAAAATTAGATGAGTTGATAAAACTGAGTAATTATAATGATGAGAGTTGATTTGTTTAATTTACTTTATATTTTTGAGTAGTTTTAGGTTCATAGAAAAATTGAGAGGAAGATACACAGCTTTTTTGTATGCCCCCTACTCCCCAAACATGCACAGATTACCCCATTTCCAACATCCCCCACCAGAGTGGTTCATTTGTTAGAGTTGACAAATCTGCATTGACACATCATTATCACCCAGTGTGCACAGTTGACATTAGAGTTCACTCTTGGTGTTGCACATTTTATGGGTTTGGACAAATTTGAAATGACATGCCTTCGTAGTGTCATGCACAGTAGTTTTACTGCCCTAAAATTATCTATATTCTGCTTATTCACCCCTCTCAACCCCAATTCCTGGAAACTACTGAAGTTTTTATTGTCTTCAGAATTTTACCTTCTCCAGAACGTCATATAATTGAAGTCACACAGTATGTAGCCATCTTTTTAGACTGACTTCCTTAACTTAATAGTATGTTTCTAAGACTCTTCCACATATTTCAGGGTTTAATAGCTCATTTCTTTTTAGCACTGATGAATATTGCCTGGTCAGGCTATATCACAGTTTGTTTATCCATTCACTCACTAAATGGCATCTTGATTGATTCTAAATATTGACAATTATGAATAAAGCTGCTATAAACATCCATGTGCAGTTTTTTATGTGGAAATAAGTTTCCAACTTTTTTGGGTAAATACCAAGGGGCATGATTGCTGGATTGTCAATAGTAAGAGTATGCTTACTTTTCTAAGAGGCCCCAAACTCTCTTCCAAATAGTGTATACCATTTTGCATTACCACGAATAATGAGAGGATTTGTTGCTTTACTTTTCACTAGCATTTGGTGTTATCAGTATTCAGCATTTTGACAGTTCTAATAGATATGTAATAGATTTCTTTGTTGTTTTAATTTCCATTTCCCTGATGACATATGATGTAAAGAATCTTTTCTTACGCTCATTCACCATTCATATATTTTCTTTGGTGAAGTGTCTGTTATAGTCTTTGGCCCTTGGTAACATAATTTTCCATTATTCTATTTTATCATATTTTTTTCTTCTTTAGTTTTACTGATGTGCCTAAGTATCCCTGGCAACAAGTGGTCAGTAAAGGTCATTAGGACAAGATAAGAATAAAATGAGAGCTTTATTAGCAGTTTTGTACTCCTCAGTGGCTCATGCCTCCCTTCTCAGCACATAACTCTTCACTTTGCACGGAGCAGTTTTGCACAGTTTTCAGTGTTAAGGTAAGTACATGAGCCAACACAGACATAACCAGTTTCACCACCATTACCACAGAGAGCAATTCTTTATTTTTATTTTTTCAACATTTATTTTAAGTTCAGGGGTACATGTGCAGGATGTGCAGGTTTGTTACATGGGTAGACGTGCACCATGGAGGTTTACTGCAGAGATCATTGCATCACCTAGGTATAAAGCCCAGCATCCATTCCTTCCTTATGAACTCTTTTTCTTCTGAGTTCTAACAGCCATCCTGGCTAAGACATCATAAAACATCAGACAAAGGAGGCGCTGACTACAGCAATAAAACACTTCCTCAAAGTATTGAACACATTAATACACACCCAAACACACACACACACACATAGACACATACAAATGCATATTCATATATACATACACACAAATATATGTATATGCATCTACACACATGTACTTACATAAACACAGACATATGTACACGTGCATTAACATGCATATATACACATGTATACAAATATAAACATAATTATATATGTGCATACATATATACACATAAATATACACATGCATACATGCACACATACACACATGCATATACACATACACATATATACATATACACACATACATATATCCACACATATATACACATATACACACATATATGCACACAGATGTACACAATACACATACCTATTACACACAGTGCACATATCTATATACAGACCCATACACGTACAGATGTTTACACACATACAGGTATACACACACACCCATGCATATATAAACACACATATATACATACATATATACACAGTATATATACATATAAACAAACATACATACACATGTATACATACAAGTGTATATACATAAACATATATGCATATACATTTATATAATCACACAATACATACATATACATGTTATTTCTATACACATGCTATATGTACTCAATTATATAAGTACACATATGTGTATTTTTTGTATTTCCTTTGGATATTCTAAGAACAATGTTGATCCACTCATCCATCAGATATTTCCTGGGGGCTATCTATAAGCTGGCCATTTTGCCAGATTGCATGATATGTTAGAAAAAAGGCAAAAACCAGCTCCTTCCGCTTCTTAAATTCACTAGTGATTTAGTGCCACTGAACCTGAATGGACATGAGAGAAGCATGAAGCAGATGATGAGGACTGTGAGATGGAAAGGAGAGATGCTCTTATGAATGATTGTGATTAATAATCATGACAGATAATGGCAGTAATCATGATAATAATGATGATGATTATCACGTGGAATATTATTCAGCAAATAGTCCTCCTCTCTGCTATTACAGGGGACAAAATGCTTTCTTTCCTACCGATGTTGGGCACGGCCATAGACTGACTTTTGGCAATGGGATGTGGGCTGAGGCAGCAGAGTGCCTCCTAAGAAAATATGTGACATGTCTACCAGCCTCTTATGCTCCAGTGCTCCAGCAGGGACCTGAATGCAGGCTGTCATGGGCACCATCTTAGTATGTTTATTAGGCCCTTCCATGTGGATTAGGAGGCTTAATAAACATTCTAAGATGGTTATTTTGTAGGTTCTTGTAATCAGAGAGCAACATTTCTTAAGGCCTCTTATTCTTCCAACCTGCCCTTCTCCATCTGCATGGAGACAGGGAGAAGAATCCAAGAAATGTCCTTTTCTGACATCCCTGCAGCTCAGCAAGGCTCCTTCATGACGTGGCATTTGCTTACAATCTTGGGGGACGTTCCATTTATCAGAGGTTATTAACCAGGAGTGCACTTTAATCAACCACAAATATTTATCTGCTACACACAGAGGATAGAGTAGCTAATCGACAGAAGAGTGTCTTGTCTCCAAGGCACTGTTAATCTATAGGAGAGCATTTTCAAAACCCAAATGCCTGCGTGTAGACTTTCTGTTTTGGTGGGTATGAATTCAACACTCTGCCTTTAATAAATGACAACTGCTACAAAGCTTCTCATCACATTTTGATGTGCAGAAAACTGCCGAGCTGAAGTTATAAGTAACAGGTTTGCTTCTTGGTAATAATAAAAATTATACATATTAAAAAATGTCCCGCATATAATTCCTTCTTTTCAAATTAATCATAGAAGCAGGAGGCAGAGAAATTCTAGGCAGACAGGGCTGGATCCCCAGTGATACCACACCTTCAAGCCAAAAAATAAAAATAAAACATCAGTCTGGAACCGCTGGCCCAGCCTGAGATCTTCTATTCCTGTTTGCCCGATGTCTCCCAATTGGTTCTTTCTGAATCACACCTTTTTACCAATCAAATGTTGCCTCTTCCGAAATCACCTCCAGCCTGCCCCAACCCCATGTTGTGCCTCTGAAGACCCCAGACTCAGTCAGTAGTGGAAGAGATGACCGGGCCTGGAGAGAGCTGGCCGGACTTCGGGGAAGATAACCTGCCCTTCCCATCCTCTCTCCAGCTCTCCTCTCTGCTGAGAGCAGTTTTCATGGCTCCATTAAATTCTCCACTTTCACTGTCCTTCAATTGTCTGTGTGACCTCATTCTTCTTGAATGCAGGACAAGAGTTTGGGACTCACCAAGTGCGGGTACCCAGAAAGGCTGTCACACTGGCCCTTTGCCCTCACTGGCAGAGGACAGTTGACTCATGCAATGAGACAAGGAGCCAACTGAGCTGCTAACACGCTGCTGTCCACAGACGGCAGAACTAAAAGAGCACCGTAACACCTCCTCTCGGGCTTCAGGGCCACAGACACCCCCACCTAGGTGCCACCGCAGGCCCTGCAGGTGAGCTTGATCCTGCCAGTGCCCAGAGCAGCCAGCTGGATCCTGCACTTGCTCACTCACGTGCTCCCTCCCGTAAGCGGGTGAGTGTGGCAGGCCAAGTAAACCAGGCATCCCTGTCACGGGTCCAGCAAAAAGGCCAAGGAAATTTTTGTATTATTATGGCCACCTGCTAAAACTGAAAGTTGCAGAATTCACTATGAAATGGTGAGTGATAAGGTTCACATTTATGTGGATATCTTTTTTTGTTTTGTTTTTAATGAGACAGGGTCTCACTCTACCACCAAGGCTGCAAGGCAGTGGCACCACCGTAACTCACTGCAGCCTCAACCTCCCTGGGCTCAGGTGATCCTCCTGCTTCAGCCTCCTTAGTGACCAGGACCACAGGTGTGCACCACCTCATCCACCCAATCTTTGCATTTTTCATAGAGACAGGAGTCTCTCTATGTTGCCCAGGCTAGTCTCGAACTCCTGGGCTGAAGTGATCCATCCACCTTGGCCTCCCAAAGTGCTGACGTTATAAGCATGAGTCAGTACATCCAGCCTATGTGGAATCATAATAATAGTTTTCTCCTACTTGGACATTCGATTATTTTGTTTAATGTTCATTACCTAATACCTACCAGATTTTCTGGTACAGAGTAAATAGTCAATAATTAAGTTTGAAGTTAGCACTCACTCTAATTATTAGGTTGGTGCAAAAGTAATTGTGGTTTTTGCAGTAATCTATAATTCCTTCATTCAGCAAGTATTTGTTGACCACAGAAGCCAAATTAATACTGTGCACAAATACACAGTTCCCCTCTTGTTGTGAGAACAGGAGATTGTCTGATTGGACTCCTTAAGTGCGAGCGTGTGGATGTTTGAGATGGCAAAACTGGAAGCATTCTTTGCTTGCACTTGGCTTTTTATCTTTCTTCTTCTCTGCACTGTGGCTCTGACAGCTTGTCTTAAGATTCACTCTTTATCATCCTGATTCCCTGAGTGTCTCTGGGAACCGACTCTCCTAACCCCATTAGTTCATGTTGGTCATTGAACGTGATTGAAAATACTCTTTTGTTATTACAAGCCACTGAAAATTTGATTTTGTTTAGCATAACCTGATCCACCCTGACTGATACAAGCCCCACTGTCTGTTAAATACTGCATTAGATGCACTAAACACACAATGAACAAAACATTCTCTATACTCAAGGTGCAGAAAAACCTAGTCAGCTGGCAGATCGATGGAGCGGCTACCTCTTGCAAATATGAAATATGCAACACAGTATTGTTACCTATAGTCACATTGCTTTATATTAGATGTCCAGAACCTGTTCATCTTTCAGGAGTGAAACTTTGTACCCCCTGATTGACCCCTTACTGTCCCTTTCTCCCCAGATCCTGGCAACCATCATTCCACTCTCTGCTTTTATGGGCTGGACTATTTAAATTCCACAGAGGAGTGAGTTCATGTACTATTTGTCTTCTGTGTCTGGTTAATTTCACTCAGCATACGACCTTCTGGTTCATCCATGTTGCTACAAGTGGCAGAATTTCCTTTTTACAGGTTAATAGTATTCCCTTATGTGGACACACACACACACACACACACACAGTGTTTTATTCATTCATCCACTGACAGAAATTTATATTGTTTATATTATAAAGATAATTATATTTCTATATGTTTATATTATCTATATTATGTTGTTTGTATATCTTGGCTATTTGTAAACAATACAAAAGTGAAAGTGGGAGTGCAGCTGTGTCTTCAACATACTAATTTCATTTCCTTTGGATATGTACTTAGAGGTGGGATTGCTGGATCAAGATGTGGTTTTTATACAGTAGATACCACAAGATGCTTGAGCTAACTCTTTTGAGTGCATGTTTTTTTAAAAGCAGGGTCTTTCTTTGTCACCCAGGCTCTAGTTCAGTGGTGCAATCATAGCCTCAATCTCCCAGGCTTAAGCAGTTCTCCACCTTAGCCTCTCAAGTAACTGGAACGAAAGGTATGGGCCATTATGCCTGGCTAATTTTTGTGTTTTTTATAGAGGCAGGATTCCCCTATGTTGCCCAGGCTAGCCTTGAACTTCTGGCCTCAAGAGATTCTCCTTCCTCAGCTTCCTAAAGTGCTGGGATTACAGACATGAGCCTCCCTGCCTGAGCTTTGAATGCATTTTTAAGGAGTGAATAACACATTTGTTATTTAATATCAACTTGTAATTCTGAAGACAATTTTGTAAGTATAACAGATTACTGATTTGTATATGCAAATTTAGTTTTTGGGTAAGAAATTGGGATATTAAGCTTGACAACTTGACTCTAATGTAGATATTACACAAATACTTCTGGCTTTGTTTTTCCTTTAAGGAATATAGAGCTTAAGTAAAATACTTGTCTGAAAGTTATCACATGGTTTTAGTTAAGCAAATAACTGTTTTTGTTCTTATTTTAAACAAAATAATCACATGTGGTAGCAGATAGGTAATTCCATTTCCTCGTTACACGTTCTTTTACAGAGTAATTTCCCCCATTTAAAAGATGATATGTGGTCTTCAAAATAACCTCTACATTCCAATAACATTTTCCTGAATTTAGAGAAACAACCATTATTCATTTAGAAAACAAATTAAATTTTGCATTAACAATCACAATTTTTAAACAGGCTGTGGAGTATATAAGAGTGTGTGTAGATGTAGAATGCAGCTTCTTTGCATCTTTTAAAATAGAATATTTGACATGAGTGTTTGACTTTTGAGAATAAACTCAGAAAACACATCAGCTGTTCTTCTGCTCATACAGTTTAATGTGTAAATTTCAAAAGCATTGCCAATTATGAGGCTGAGTTGTACTCAGCTAATTTCCTAGGTTCCATAATTTTAAAATCATAGAATAAAGCATAGTGGTATCTATGTTGATAGTATGTGAAAAGGACACGTGATTAAAATAATTATCGAATGATTATAATATGTTAACTCATTTCTAAAGGTTCTGAGTTTTGTGAACCATAGTTTGGAATAATATTTATTAGCTCTGCCATTGCCCTAGCAGCTTCTAATGGGACACCTTAGAAATTGCAGCACCACCATTTGAGATCATAGATTTTTCATAATTATGAAATAAATCTTATGCTATATGATTAAATGTAGTAAAATACGTTCATCATAGGAAATTCCTGTTAGATGGCAATGCAGGTTTTTATTTGTTTAAGACAGAAAATACTATTTTAATATCCAATGTTAAACACAATTTTAGCAATGGTCTAATTAACTCAGCATATATACATTAACCATGTACTTGACACTGGTGTACAATTGTAAGAGATGAGATTTTCCCTTATAGTTATTATTTTCTTCTCACTTGAATAGAATGTCCAGTGTTTTGTCTGGAGTCTCTCAAAAACAGATATTTCTGAGCCTCCATTGGAGCAGATGTGATCATTTGACTAAGTTGTGGCCAATGAGACATGAATAAGAAATGACGTGTGTATCTCTTGGGACCTGGCCCTAAGAGGAAGGAGAAAGTCATCTTGAGCCGGGTAGATAATGACAACCAACAAGTGATGGCTGAGTAACAAGTCACAAATAGCCTAGAATCCTGACAATCACACAGAGGACAGTCTCCATACGTATTCAGATGGATACTTGATAGAGAAATATATCACCTTTCATAAATAAATATGACATTAAGTGTACTCTTACTATACTCAAATCTATATGCAAACAGTGGAGAAAAAGTACAGTTTAATGTTAATATCAACAGCCTCTGTTAGTTGAACAGTGTCATTCTTATTAGTGTATTTCACTCTCTTAACTACCTTATAAAGTATTTGTTACAATCTTTCATCTATAGACAGTGTGAATGATATCACTAACAAATATATCCCAGGGTCAAGCCCAGGTTCATTTTCCTTTTCAGCTTTCTGTATTACAAAAGTGATTGTAAGTTTGATGTCAGAGGTCAGTTCGAACAGATTAATGGTAACTCCCCAAAGTCTTATGTTGAGAAGTCTTCTTTGGACACAAATACTCTCAGATTAGCAAGAAATTAAGGTGCTATGATTTACTGGGTGAGATTTCAATAGAATCTTGGCCCTCTTACAGTCATGTGCCATTTTTTGAAGAATACCTCTCTTTAGAAATAGAAAATTAGAAGACATTCCAGGGTGATAAGTTGAAACATGCATGTAGCAATTTTCTTTTCTTTTTTTAAATTTTTAATTTTTTTTTTATTTTTGAGACAGGGTCTAGCTCTGTCACTCAGGTTGGAATGCAGTGGAGCCAGCTCAGTTCACCACAACCTCGGCCTTGCGAGTTCAACAGATTCTCCCGCCTCAGCTTCCTGAGTAGCTGGGACTACAGGCATGCACCACCACACCCAGCTAATTTTGGTATTTTTAGTAGAGACTGGGTTTCGCCATGTTGACCAGGTGGTCTCGAACTCTTGATCTCAAGTGATCTGCCCGCCTTTGCCTCTCAAAGTGTGGGATAACAGGCGTAAGCCACGCCGCCCAGCCCGCAATTTTCATTTCTTAACGTGTCCTCACATACTCACGTCTTAATTAATGCCTAGTGCATGTGGACAGTCCACAAAATATGATTTTCTTATTAACCTCCTTAACAAGCAATACATGTATTAATATACTACTTTAAAACTGTAGAGACCGAAAATTATAAAGGCTGAATTACCCAGTGAGTGGGTGGTGACATCTGAAATGGAACTCAGATTTTGCAACTAGGGTTCTAGACATGGCAGGGCCGAGGGAACACAGTAGAACTTTAGGAACCAGATGGGACAATGTTCCCATGAGATACAAGATAGCATCTCTTCTCACTGCCAGGGGATTCAATTAGAAAGAGATGAGGCAAAGAGCGCTGAAGATGACCCTCAACCTGGGAGCAGCAAAAAAGGAGTGCAGAGTTGAACAATAGTTCTGGCAGGGAAATGCCTTCTCTCTTCTCATGTATCCTCAAAAGGCCACCTGGGCAGACAGGCAGCGTGATTGCTCTCCTTTTGCAAATGGGAAAAGTAACGCACATAAAGATGCAAGAATCTTCCTGGGCGCCTGCGTGATGAAGGTCAAAGGAGAAAGACGCTAGTGTCCTTGTTTGTTGTTTACTCCAGGAGCGCTGGATGAATTCTCTACACCACAAAGAATCAACTTTATTCACGAGGAGAGCCTATCCTTTAAACAAATATGTTCGATTTCATTTCGGTTTTTTGCATGCCCTGCACTTTATTTTCTCTGGATGAGAAGGAAACAGTTAAGCGTTTCTTTTCATCCACAAGAAAGCCGAGACCACCACCCTCTGCCACGTGGCGTGCCGTCCCCTCCACCGTGTTGTCTGTAGGGCTCTTGACTAGACATTCCATCTGCTGTGAGCTGAGCTAAATGAATCAATAAACAGTGGCAAGAAAGATATTGTCAGAAACATTCAGGCTGGTTACTGCAAAACCCGTGGGTCCTGCTACACAGACTTAACAGTGTAGAAAAGTCTACATTCTGGACGCAGAACAAGTCCCTAAATCTTCTGATAGCTGTTGATTCAGGCTAAGAGGGGCATTCTTGGAATTTACAAAAGATAATCATGTAGCTGGGATTCGGTTATGCATATGGACACAAACTCGACCCCTATAAACCCACAGTTTAGAAGATTTTTAGGAAAGGAGAGGAATGGAGATAACACAGAGAGATACCCCTGGGATGTCTGAAGGCGATGGTATTACCGGATGGTGTTACCAGGTGATGTTACTGCATGGCTGCCTCAGCCGGCCCTTCACAGAACAAATTCTGCAGCCATTTCTAGACCTGTCGTGAATACCTATCTACAGAAACAAGAAACACCTGTACTAACTAATATATAGTGAAACACAGAATGTTAATTATTCTTAAAAAAAAGTCCACCTCCTCCTACCTTTGGACACCTCCCAGAAGCTTGGTTCTTAAGACATAAAAGAGACAAATTTTTTCATAAATTATTCTTTATCTAAAAGACAAAACTACCTAACTTAAATAAGTTGAATCTGGAATTATTCATATATTATTTTCATAACCTTTTTGAATACAAAGTTTAAAAAATATCTATTTCTATTTCTTTTTTTTTCACTGTGATTTCTTTTTATTATTATTATTATACTTTATGTTCTAGGGTACATGTGCACAATGTGCAGGTTTGTTACATATGTATACGTGTGCCATGTTGGTGTGCTGCACCCATTAACTCACCATTTACATTAGGTATATCTCCTAATGCTGTCCCTCCCCACTCCCTCCACCCCACAACAGGCCCCGGTGTGTGATGTCCCCCTTCCTGTGTCCAAGTGATCTCATTGTTCAATTCCCACCTATCAGTGAGAACATTGTGGTTTTTGGTTTTCTGTTCTTGCTATAGTTTGCTGAGAATGATAAAAAAAAAAAAAAAAAAAAAAAAAAAAAAACCCATCAAAAAGTGGGCAAAGGATATGAACAGACACTTCTCAAAAGAAGACATTTATGCAGCCAAAAGACACATGAAAAAATGCTCATCATCACTAGCCATCAGAAAAATGCAAATAAAAACCACAATGAGATACCATCTCACACCAGTTAGAATGGTGATCATTAAAAAGTCAGGAAACAACAGGTGCTAGAGAGGATGTGGAGAAATAAGAACACTTTTACACATTGGTGGGACTGTAAACTAGTTCAACCATTGTGGAAGACAGTGTGGCAATTCCTCAAGGATCTAGAACCAGAAATACCATTTGACCCAGCCATCCCATTACTGGGTATATACCCAAAGGATTATAAATCATGCTGCTATAAAGACACATGCACACGTATGTTTATTGTGGCACTATTCACAATAGCAAAGACTTGGAAACAACCCAAATGTCCATCAATGACAGACTGGATTAAGAAAATGTGGCACATATACACCATGGAATACTATGCAGTCATAAAAAACGATGAGTTTGTGTCCTTTGTAGGGACATGGATGCAGCTGGAAACCATCTATTTCTATTTCTTTGTGAGAAAATCTATTTTAAATCAGTACATTGGTTAAAATAATAATTAGGAAATTATGATTCTTAAAAATTAACCTTATCCAAACAATAAATTACAGATATTCTTCTAAGCATTTTGTGCATTAGAGGGGTAAGAAGTTGATCTCAAACATAGTTCAGAATATTTTCCTAAATGGCTTATAGCTATATTCATTTTTGTATAATGTGGGGCCATTTGGACCTATAACTAATTATATTACTTCACTTTATTATTTTCTCACATATATAAAATATGTTACGCTTGACAATGCCAAGAGTCTGATCTCATGGACATTTAAAGACTCCTCCAATATTCGAATTGGATGATAAAATATTTCTATTAAAATATTCCATAGAATTGGGTCTTTTAATGGATATTTTCTTACCCTCATGTTAATAAGCATTAAAGAAAAATAGGAAATTAGAATCCAGTATTTGGGATCTCACCGATTTCTCCATTTGCTATGACACTTGATGTTCTCCAAGCTGAATCGTCACTAACCATTTGAACTGAAATTGTCAGCAAAGCAACGAGCAGTTTGTGAGTCTATCTTTACCTGAGCTCTATGGAGCTGAGAACCCAGCTTTGTTTGCAGTGATACTTATGCTCTTGATGTATTCTTAGAAAGAGGGGAAGATCGCTTATATTGAGGTTTTGACTGTGTTTTTAGTTGTTGCTTTAATAAGAACACGTATTTTCCTTACAGAAATTGCTTCCAAAGTGTGGGCATCAGGAGGCTCAGGCAGTTTAAGGTGGTATTTTGTGCATACAATTAGATTTCCTGTAACCTAGGTTTGTGTCTCCGCTCTGCTCATGGCTGGTCATATGTCTTTGTGCAACTAGCCTATAGTTAGGAAGTCTCTGCTTCCTCATCTGTAACGTAGATATAATGATAAGTCAAACTCGCACAAGTGTTTTGATGATATAATCAATGACAGCATTGAGAGAACAATACTTTAATTGCTTCGTACAAAGAACATTTTATTTTTAGATTCCAATTCCATGTCATTCTAATGTGGTTGTGAAATATGTGCTTTCATTCATTGATGACATTTTTCCTAGCACTACCTATGTGCTCTACGTTATTCTAAGTGCTTTTCAAATTTTAACCAAAGTTATTCTCCCAACAACCTTGTAAAGTAAGTCTCCCCGTTTTACCAACAGAGAAACCAAGGCACAGAGAGATTTGCTAGCTTGCCTCAGATTATACAGCTAGATCTGAGTCCCAAAAGTCCAGTTCCAAAATCTATGACCTCTACTCTGAGCTTGTCCTACAGTTCCACACCCCGACTCCACACATCAACCCTGTGGGGCCATGAGACTGTTTCCACTGCTGGGACCAGTGGCTCACCCCAGGATGGGCATATGACCTGGGAGGCCAGTCAGCATCCACATCTAAGACACCCAGTGCTGTGGATCGGAATGTCTCGGGCTGATCACTGTAAATTCGTTTAGCCTGGATCTATTTGAAGCAATCTTTGCAGGTCATGGAGAAAACCTTCCCAAAAAGGGAGTCAACATGGAAAAAGTTGATCTAAGCAAGTGACAGAGACTTAGAGCCTCCATAGCAATAGCTGAGCCCCTGGATCCACCAGGCTGATCTCAGTGTCTTTTGGGCTTCTCGAATGCACACACCAAGGAATTCTCTTTTATATTTAAGTTGGACTGATGTAGTCTCCTGGGGCTTGCAACTGTAAAAGCCACAAAATCAGAAAATCATAAAAATTCACACAAAAGTCACACAAATCAGAGAGGCAAGATTTCTGATATATATTTAAGCACTCAGTAACTGATAAACATCTAACCATACACGTATACACAAATACATACATATATAAAGAAAATAAATAACAAAATATATACATATATAACAATATATAAATACACAGACAATACATATGTAACAAAATACATAAGTAACATAAAATAGATATGACAAAATATATGAAACATATATAAAAATGCCTATATATAATATATTACATCATACCTTCAAATAACATCATTTCCTTCAAGATCTTTTCATTATAACATTGGTAAAAAAAGGTTGCTTGTGTTAGATGTAATTTCACTTAAAGTCACAGTTTCCAATAACCTATTGACAATGTGACATGAAGGTTTACTGTATGTGAGAGAGAGCAAGAGAGAGAGAGTGAGACAGAGAAAACACACCCCAATCCTAAGAGATGAAACTCTCTACTGATTTGAACAACAAAAAGTGCCCAACCTAGATACGTTTCTATAACAAATTGTTAATATAGTAAACCTGGCCAAACCTCATAAGTATATATTGGCCAAACCTCGTAAGTATATATCTTGATGATTTAATAATTAATATGCTCTGCCTAATACATGCCTGTTTATAATAGGTAATATATTGTGTTACAAAAGTACAAATGTGTTCAATTAAAACAGCATCTGTTATTTAATACACAAGATCAATGTGATTTATAGAATGTGAAGACCATGGCTACCACATGGCTAGCAGTCACCTGGCCACATTATATAAGATACATGTGTACACTATCATATTCAGTTCTGAGTTAACTGGTCTGAAAATCAATTCATGTATTAATTCCAGGCTACCTATGACAGTAAAACTATCAGTACTAGAAGAGTCATTGTGTTCTGGTTTGGGATTGAATTTCCCCTAATTAAGTACACTGTGGGTGCATTCTTTCGGTTCTATGATCTGTGTTTACCGGATTATACAAAGGTAACACCATGTGATAGATGCAAGCTAATGCATGCACCCCTTTTATTATACATAGGGCTGCATATTCTATTTTCCTTTTTTTTTTTTTTTCTTTTTTTTTGAGATAGAGTCTCATTCTGTTGCCCAGGTTGGAGTGCAATGACACAATCTTGGCTCACTGCAATCCCATCTCCACCTCCCAGGTTCAAAAAATTCTTCTGCCTCAACTTCCCAAGTAGCTGGGATTACAGGTGTGCACCACCACACCCCGCTAATTTTTGTATTTTTAGTAGAGATGGGGTTTTGCCATGTTGGCCAAGCTGGTCTCAAACTCCTGGCCTCAAGTGATCTACCTGTCTCGGCCTACCAAAGGCTGGGAATACAAGCATGAGCCACTGCGCCTGGTCCACATATTCAGTTTTTACCTACTGTTTCTCTTTCTCACAAACTAAGTCAAGCATTTGGTTCCAACCGATTTCTTTCTCTTCTTTCAGACGTAGTCAATGAGTTTCCAAAGTAAAATAAAGGAATTTCAGCTACAAAACAGCATAAAAATGGTTTTCTTTAAAAAGCGCACCTATCACTGTTTTGGAATATTTTTCCCTAGTACTGCTTATTTATCTGGCCATCAGAAACAGTGGCAGATGCTTACATTTTGATAAAAACATTTTAGAAAATATACAGGAGACTGAGAGCAGGAAAAACTGCTGAAGGAGAGCATAATATTCATATTTATCTAAATGTGTTTATTTACATTTGTGTTTTTCTCAGTATCAGAATATTGTGACATGCAAACTTTTTCTAAAATGTAATATGTCATGCTTCGTTCAGGGTGCAAAATTTTCCTTACAATTTCTACATTATATATGATTGAGTGACACTTTGGAAAGATCACTGCTATCAAAATGTTCCCTCTACAGTTTAATCCAATAGAACTATACTGTATTACTTTAAAATTTTTTTCCCAAAATTGTATCCATTATGATCATACGCAAGGATGAGGTCTAGGGTATGATTCTGAGATTGTATAAGTGATACGAGATGGAGGAAAACGTTTAAAGAGAGGTAAATACACGGAAAACACATGCATGTAAAAGGATTATTCGTGTGAAAAATGGAATGACAAAGAATGATGATAGAAGAGTGTTGAGGAGGGGGAGGAGGAGCCAAGAATTGAAAGATTTATGGCATGAGGAAGGATGACATTTGTGTCATCTATCAATAACTAGGACAAAGATAGACAGTAATGGTGAAATTTGAGTTTCAAAACACAGTGATTGGTAATATTTTAGAAGAAACAATGAGAAATGTTTCTTTATGCCTACTTTATACCTGGAGTCAAGACTAAGAAGGGTGTGATTTAGAAATCTGCCACTAAATGTCTGTAAGAGAAAAAGAGTCCTCAGGGGAGATGGTGCCCCCTGACGAGAAATTGAAGGGATCAGATTATTTTGCGGTGGAGACTTTTCTTAAAAAACTAAACATTATCTAAATTACTCAATAAGTGGTAGGGAAACTGATCATCTCTGAAGTTACAATACAAATGATTATTACTAAAATAGATACCAAGGACTAAATCTCACTAATAAATGAAATCTTGCCATATATTAAAATTGATTTTTAACTGGCAAATAGAATATCAAGCATACAAAGCTATAACAACACCAGTGAAACTGATTGATGTGAAGCAGATTAAACAACGCTGTGATCATATTAGTAAAACTCATTTAAATTCAACACATTCCTTAGTAATGCTGATTCTTCCTTAATCAAAACTAGAAACAAAACAACAACCAAATGTCCTGAATTATCTCAGAAGTTTCTTCAACACCCTGAAGAATGTCTACTGGAAGCTTTAAACTACATCCCACTCTGCAGTGAAGCATAGGAAGAAATTTCCTATTACCAAGAATTACCAAGAATACTCAACACTTGTATGAGAGTTCCTGACCGATTTAATGAGAAATGAAAAAATACCACATATACATATTGGCTAGGACAAGAAGAGTGGTTACTCTTTGCAGATGATATAATTAAATACATAGAAAATTCAAGCACATCAACCAAAAAATCTATTGGCTCCATTTGCTACAACTTTCTTTAAAGCATGTATTGATAGAATGATTCTTTGCTCTCTGTAATTTAAGCAGCCTGACCTGTCTGGCTTCTTTAATTCTGAATCTAGATCATAATCTTTAGCAGCAAAACTAAAAATCCAGGAGAGGAGGGCACAGGGAGACACACACCCAAGAAAGCATGGAAAGGACAATAATGTGCATACCCTACTGTTAATACATTATGTTTTATATCACGAGAAAAGATGACAGCAGTGATATATAAATGAAATGGAAGGGTTTTATGTCTCACAATTGTAATGAACAAAATATTTAAATCAAGGTGTAGTGGATTCGATAGTTGTTCTCAATTATTCACTTCCCAAATGTTATAAACTTATGTGTCCCTCACCATGCAATGTTCCAGCTCTCTGCTTATGGGTGGCAACTACTTTGTTGCTAGTAGATAATGGGATTCGCCATGTGACTTGCTTTGACTAATGGAATGTTAGCAAATGTGATGTAAGTCCAAGATTTTTTAAAAGCCTATGTGGCTCAGCATGGTGGCTTATGTCTGCAATCCCAGTACTTTGGGAGTGTGAGGAAGGAAGGTCGCTTGAGCCCAGTTTGAGACTAGCCTGGGCAACATGGCAAAACCCCGCCTCTACAAAAAATACAAAAATTAGCCTGGCATGGTGGCATATGCCTGTAGTCCCAGCTACTTGGGAGGTTGAGGTGGGAGGATCACCTGAGCCCAGGGAGATCGAGGCTGCAGTGAGTTGTGATGGAGCCACTGCATTCCATCTTGGGTGACAGTGAGATCCTGTCTCAGAAAAAGAAAAAGCCTACTTGTCCTGGCTTACCCCTTGCTTTTCTGCCGTTAACTATAAAACACACAAACACACACACCCACACACATGCAAACACACATGCACGTTAATCTTGAAGTGTTGCCACTTCAACCTCAGCTGGTACCTCCAATGGAACTGGCGAAGCTAGGTGCTTTCATTTGCAGGAACCTGTCTAAAACAAGCTTTCCCAAGTTTCCAAGCAATTAACTTCAGGGTCATATCTGTACGTTTTCTCCTTTTACTCTGAGTTTCTCACCCATATACAAGTGTCGCCATTCTGTTCCCACATTTCTTTGCATTTCCATAGATATCTTACTTTTTCTAGGTCATAGGTCTGGAGGACATTAGGATATGGTCCATCTAGGCAACTGAGGAACTGGCAACCCTTACTAAGTATTAGATGCATTATGAAGCGATGGAGAGAAAATCCCTAATTCCCTTCCAGGAAGATTTTCTATCTAGAAACAAAAAATATTAGGACAAACCTACCAAGAAGATTGCTCCTGATTAACTTTTTGCATTTTGTTATATTTGAGTAAGATCTGCAAATTTGGAGTCAGAATTTAATTACTCAAAACATGGCAAGACTGGACCACAGTTATCATTCTTCTCCCTTTCCTAAAAGCTCTTGTCTTCCTCTCCGCTGAAAGCATTTTGATCTAGGACACTGCTCCTATTACGTTACCCACTTATTTGCATTCATGGCTGCTTCTGGTTCTCTCAGAGTAGGAGCCAGGAGAGAGGAGTAAAGACCAGACAGAAGGTCCTATCTCACTGGTCCAGATGTAATCTCCTCTTGAGTTCCTCCAGTTCATTTGAGATGCTTTCTCTCTGAAGCAATTCACTGACATCCTGGGAGAGTCTCCCACAGTCATCCTCTGACTGGATACCCCTCAGGATGGGTAGCCTTCTCTTATTTGTCCTGATAAATTCTCATCTCCTATTACAGACCATGCAGGTCACTGTCCTGATCACTGATTCCACAGCTGGCTCCAGGAGATGCACACCTGGGACCACCTACCTCTATCTGCAGAAAAGCATTTATTTCAACAAAATGGTGAGTGAGTGGCTTGGTCCAGTTGCTATTTATATTAGGCATTTCTAGAAGTGGGTCTAGAATCAGTCCCAGGTTCCCCATAAACTCCAAAGAACACCAGTCAATACATGTGTTTCCCTCAAACCTATAGCGGATGCTGCCCATTTTAGAGCCATAACCCCATGGCAGGTTTTCATTTCCACATGTGCCAGAGCAAATTTCCAATCACGACTTTATACGGAAAGCTCTCTTTGGCCACAGGACCCATTTTGCCTTTGCAAATGGCAAGGAAGCCATGCCAGAGAATTAGCATCTCTGCCCCCAAAAGCTGTCCTCAAATAGCACCTGATAAGAATTGGTAGATGATCATTACATGAATGGGGTATCCGTCACCTCAAGCATTTATCATTTTTTTGTGTTACAAACATTCCAATTTTACTCATGATTATTACTCATTGTATGCTTGTATCTAAATATCTCTTGTACCACATAAATATACATACCTACTATATACTCATAAAAATTAAAGATAAAAAGAAATGCAAACAACATTCTAAATCTAATATTTAATTCATAAATGCATTTTACCTTCCCCCACCAACGAAAAACAAATTGGTGGATGAATGCGTTAGTTTCATTTCTCTACTGTCAAGGGAAGATGACTCAGGTGTGTATTCTACACTCCTTCCAAATGTTCCTCACTGAGGCTAAGTGCTGATTGCCCCACCGTGGTGACCAGCTTGATAGCACTCCTTTTAAAAGCTTCTTCCCTATTATTTCTCACTACTTCACTTTCCTACAGTGTTTTCTGATAATACCGATCAAAGAAATTATGTGCACTTGAATCCTCATCTCAGTGTCATCCTCTAGCTGACGACGTCATGAGAAAACTGCATCCTCCACTTTGCTGATTATGAGAAAAGGACCCACCAAGCTACCCCTAGGTAGGATAGCACTGGTATTGACGAACACACATGACTTTCTAAAGAAATGTGTAAACACTTGGACTCTTCTATCAACCTTTCTATGCTCTCATAGTTTTCACTAACAACCTTTGCAAGTGGTTGCCTATCACCTCATTTTAGAAAATGGGTGTCCTTATTACCCATTGTTTGTCTAAGCCAGAAAGAGTCCTTTATACAATCTCGTTTGAGGAATGAGAAGAAATAGAAACACCGACAGGCCAAAATGATTTCAGCAGCAAGTTGAGTTCAAACCTATTGAGCTCTCTTCTCAAACTGTGATATTTTGCTATGAGAGAATCCTTATTCTGAATTTGATGTTTATTAGTCTCAGAAGCTTTTTTCATTTTGTGCTTTGGGTGCTCCTGGTCACGAGAGCTTAAACCCCTATCGACCAACGACTTGAATTAAGAGTATCCACAAACAAAAGTGCAAATACAGGCTTATGATGACCAGATTTCCTGGATATTAATATTTCATAAGGAGGCTTAAGCTATTTCATTGCATTTTACATTAGTTATTTTAATAAATCTTTTCCTACCAGTAGCACTGACAAATTTAATAGACTTTATAAATAATTGGTCAATACCAAATGCGTCATAAATTTACTCCATCTTTGGAAAGAGTTCCGTTGCTACTTTTGTGTTATGTTCTTGTAAACGATCTGTAAGTCACAATTAATGCTGGTAAAACTGTGACAGGTATTTGACTTTGTCAAATGACAAGTTTTGTTTGAATGCCAAGGAAGTTTAATTCCCTGTAATTACAGATTATGATACTGCAAATTTCCCTGAGCTCTAACCTAGTGCTATTGATAAGAACACTTAATGAAAGACGCTCAATGGAGGAAGAAAATCAAAGTTTAGTGAAACAAGAGAAATGTAAATCACAGTCACAGAAAGCTATAAGAAAATCCTATTACTTAATTTGAAAATAAACACACCAGTCTTTCAGTTTGATTGTTATGACTCTTTGTGGTATATGCTTTATAATAATAATGTTTTCCTCAAAAGTTTAAAATTATATAATGTATCCACGTAGGTAATGTAGAAACATTGGAGATTTGTTGTAATATTTTGAGTTCCTGGGTGTAACTTTGGGGCAAATATTTTGTATTGAGTTCTAGTCTTTCGTTTTTATCTCAATGATTATTCAAGCTGTTTGCCATGAAGGCAGTAGCATTCAAAATATTTTCAACTCTGAGAAAGGTTGCACATAACATACACTAGAGAAGACTGAACTTTCTTAAAGACATTGGAAGCCACAGCCTAGTATCTACAAAAAGGAAATTAAACAAATAGCGGGGTGTAGTGGTGTATGTCTGTAGTCCTGGCTACTCAAGAGGTTGAGGTGGGAGGATCACTGAAGACCAGGAGTTCCAGGCTGCATCAAGCTATGATCGTGCCACCACACTCCATCCTGGGCAACAGAGTGAGGCCCTGAATTTCAAAATATGAATTAAAAGACACGTGAGGATATCATTAAAATATTTGACCTTCTCATTCATTTTAAAAAAGCAACCACACGCAAGCACAAATTTAAGTCTCAGATAATGTAAACTATTTTTTCTTTAGGAAACATTAGCTATAAAGTGAGTATCTATCTTTGAAACACAGAGTACTGATTGTCAAAATATTAAGTTTATAGAAATACTAGGTTAGACTTCAGGGAAACGAGCATTGTTATTTGGAAACTGAGAACTACGTAGTAGTTGACAGCAAATGCTTTAATGTGCTGTTGAATCAAAGAGCACTAAAATTCATAATAATTTTCATGACTAGAAGGTACTGCATATTCTGTTCAAGGAATTATTTAGCCCCTAGAAATAATATCCTTTCTACAAACATAAAAGTAGCACCACCACTCAAGACAATGTTTCAATGAGTTCTCTTTTACCCGGGCTAAATGCTTGCATTTGAAGGCTGCCTTGGTCAATATTTTACTTATTTTGAAAGAGCTGGCATTTCCTTTAGAGACACTGACCTCTTTCTCATCAAAGTGGAGCACACAAGGTATATTGATGTTTGAGTTATAGATATTATAATGTTCAATGAAATCACGGGGCAGGATTAATCATGTCTGCCATTGGCTGAGGGTTATTGTGAGCTATGCTTGCAGGCTGGTGTCTGGCAGATGTTTCTAAACTTGGGGTCCATGAAGGCTCTCTAGCTGAGCCTTTACCTGTCCCACAGTGTGTGACATCCCTGTGCAATTCCACGGCGTGGAGAGTCCAGCCCTCAGCCACTCCGATGCCAGTTCACTGGAGAGTGTCCTGTAATCTTGGCTCACCTGTGTGGACAGAGGTCTGTGCTGCTTTCCCACTCTCTGATGGGGACAAGGAAATTTTCCTTTGTCACCTGAGCTCAGCCTTGCCTCAGGATGGAAAAGGAACCTTTATTTCAGGGATGAGACTGACAAAGCTTCCAGACTCAGTGAGTTCTCCTTGGCGTGTGTATTTGTGTATGATCATAACTATGGATCTTATTGGGGTGAACAAGCGATTCTCCTGCCTCACACTGTATTTCCAGATTCACCCCACTCCATCTGTCATAATTTATATTCGCAGAACTTACAGAACTGGGACTACCATACACCTAAGAAAGTCAAAGGCGCTATTCAAGGGGAAGTGCAAACACAAGATGAGGGAAACTGATGTGTTTAGAGTCTACTTTTTACAAATGGATGTTTTTCATAATATGAAAATATTGCACCATGAGATTGCCAGTCACAACATCATGGCTATAGTGAAAATGTGAGTTCACAACACAGTACAGAGCTTACAGTTGGCTAATAGAATGTGAGTTTTAGAGCTGTTTAATAATTGTCAGCCTTGTTTTTTTCCAGGATCGCAGTGGATTTGTTATGGTGAAAAAGCTTCACTTGGAGACAAAACCAAAAGCCTTCCTCCCAGGCTCCCTTGGATGTAGGGGAAAGGAAACTGGCCATCCAGGCATCTAAGCCCATCTACACACCTCATGAGAGAGCCTGAGCAACATTGCCTTAGAGATGGAAAGCATCGCTTCAGAATCAGGGAAGCCTGAATTTCACCCCCAGGGCTGCTCCTTGTGATCTGGAGTACGTTACATTCTACAAGTCTCCATTTCATTTTCTGTAATTTGGGATTAATAATAGAATCTATTTCCTGGGACAGTTGGGTGGATCAATTAGATAATATGTGTAAAGTAGTTAGCACTAAGTTCTGGATTGAACGTAGATATTGTTCAATTAATGGCAACTACTTGGCCAGGTGCAGTGGCTCATGCCTGTAATCCCAGCACTTTGGGAGGCTGAGGTGGGCAGATGACTTGAGGTCAGGAGTTTGAGACCAGCCTGGCAAATGTGGTGAAAACCCATCTCTACTAAAAATACAAAACTTAGCGGGGCATGGTGGTGCACGCCTGTAATCCCAGCTACTCAGGAGGCTGAGGCAGGAGAATTGCTTGAACTCTGGAGGCGGAGGTTGCAGTGAGCCGAGGTCATACTACTGCACTCTAGCCTGGGTGACAAAGCAAGACTCTGTCTCAAAAAAAACATGTGGTGACTACCGTTATTGGTAAAATAATATAAAATTATGCAAATAATACCGTTAATAATAATAATGTTATAATAACTACTATTATTATTAAGGTTGGCTTTATTGGAGTAACCTTGCTGAGGATCTCTGAATGACAAAACTGTCTTAGAATCATTTAAAGGTGATTAAATGTGCTAGCACCTTACTCTTCCTGGATATAGATTTTAGTGCCAACTTATAATATGGGCTTATAGAATTAAAAATAGCAGCTTATCATTCATATTAATGCTTTAAAAGTATTTTAGATGAATCAACATCATATTGTAATTATCTACTTAAAATACATCCAAACTTTTATACGTATTATTACCCAACACTAAACTAAATGAGCAGTTTGCATGATTGCAGAAGTGGAAAACATTCCGATCAAAATCAGAACATAATGTTTGCACATATATTTTTAAACAGCTTTATTGAAATATAATTAGTATACTACACAATTCACAATTCAGTGTTTGTAAGTGTATTCACAGACTCGTGCAACCTTCACCACAATCAATTTTAGACCATTTTTTTGCTCAGAAAAGAAATCCTGTATTATCATTATCATTCACTGCCCATTACTCCCTCCTCCCAGGCCCTGGCAACCACTAAGCTTCATTCTGCCTCTGGACTTCCGTATTCTGGACTTTTCATATACATAGAATCATAGGCCAGGTGTGATGGCTCCCACCTGTAATCCAAGTACTGTGGGAGGCTGAGGCAAGAGGATAGCTTGAGCCCAGAAGCTTGACACCATGCTGGGCAGTATAGTAAGGCTATGTCTCTACCAAAAAAAAAAAAAAAAAAAAAAAAAAATAGCCAGTTGTGATGGTGAATGCCTATAGTCCCAGCTACTCAGGAGGCAGAGGTGGGAGGATCACTTGAGCCCAGGAAGCAGAGGTTGTGGTGAGCCATGATCCTGCCACTGCACTCCAGCCTCGGTGACAAAGCGAGACCTTGTCTCAAAAAAAGAAAAAAAAAAATCATATAATGTGCAATGCGATAGAAGAATAATGGACCCCAGAGATGCCCACAGCTGAATCTCTGGAATTCGTAAATACATATGTTACTTTACATAACAAGAAGAGTGATTAAGTATCTTGAGATAAGGAGATGATCCTAGATCATCCAGGCACATCCTGTGCAATCCTAAGGGACCTTATAAAAGGGAGGCAAGAGGGTCAAAGTCAAAGAGGAAGAAGGTGGGAAGAAGGAAGCAGGGATTAGAGCAATGTGGCCACAAGCCTGGGATTGCCCACAGCCTCTGGAAACTGGGAGAGGCAAGCCAGAGAGTCTGCCTCGGGATCCTTGAAAAATAACGGATCCTGACAAATGTTTGATTTTAGCTCCTTAAAACTGAATTCTGAATTCTAGAAATGAAAGAGAATAATTTTGTGTTGTTTAAACCATGACATTTGTGATGATACATTACAAAAGGAAACTAATACATGTGGTCATTCGACTGATTTCCCTGTTTTTTTTTTTTTTTTTTTTTTTTTTTTTTTTTTTTGAGACAGTCTCACTCTGTTTCCCAGGCTGAAGTGCAATGGCACGATCTCGGCTCACCGCAACCTCCACCTCCCAGGTTCAAGCAATTCTCCTGCCTCAGCCTCCTGAGTAGCTGGGACTACAGGCACGTGCCACCATGCCCATCTAATTTTTTTTTTTTTTTTGTATTTTTAGTGGAGACAGGGTTTCCCCATGTTGGCCAGGATGGTCTCAATCTCTCGACCTCATGATCCACCTGCCTTGGCCTCCCAAAGTGCTGGGATTATAGCTGTGAGCCACCATCGTGCCCAGCCTCGACAGATTTGTCTCACTGAGTGTAATATTTCCAAAGTTCATTCAAGTGTTACGTCCTTCATGCACTTCATTTCTTTTTCATGGCTTAGTAATATTCCATTGTATGGATGTACAACATTTGGCTTATCCATTCTTCAGTTGTCAGACAGTTGGCTTGTCTCCACTTTTGGCTATTCTGAAAAATGCTGTCATGAGTATTCATAGACAAGTTTTATATATGTTTTCACTTCTCTTGGGTATACAGCAAGAAATATTAGGTTGACGCAAAAGTAATTGCCGCTTTTTACCATTATTTTTAGTAATGGTAAAATAATAATGGGTGTAAATCAGAGTGACAGAAAGCTACAAAAAATCGTATTGCATAACTTGAAGATAAACACACCAAGTTTTCAGTTTGATTGAAAGATTTTACCATTACTTTTAATGGTAAAAACTGCAATTCCTTTTGCACCAACCTAATACAATGGTATGTACATATAATTCTATTTTAACATTTGAGGAACTGACACACTCTTCTCCACAATTGCTAGGCCAGTATACAGTAAAACGAGCAAAATACAAGGTTCTAATTTCTAACATTCCCATTAACAAGTGTTATTTATTTATTTGTTTATTCATTCTTTTATTAATTTTTATAACCATCTTAGTAACTGTGAAGTGATATCTCATTGTGGTTTTGACTTGGATTTCCCTAATGATTGATGATATTGAACTTCTTTTTAGGTGCTTATTGGCCATTTGCATGTTTTATTTGAATAAATATTTATTCAAGTCATTGACCACTTTTAATTGGGTAACTGATATTTTTAATTTTAATTTATAAGAGTTATTTCCATGTTCTGGATACTAGACCTTATCTGATATAAAACCTGCAAATATTCTGTACCTTATCTTTTCAACTTCTTGACTTTTTTTTTTTGATACAGAAAAGTGTTTTTGATTAAGTCCAATTTATGTATTTATTTGGTTTCTTATGTTTTTGGTGTCAAGTCTTTAAACCACTGCCTATTCTAAGATCATGAAGATTTACAGTTGTGCTTCCTTCCAAAACTTTCATAGCTTTCACTTTTACATATAAACATACAATTAACATATAATCCATTAAGTCTACTGCTAGTTGTGTATCCAGAGGGATTAAAAACAAGTCCTTAAGTAGGTGCATGTGCTTTATACTTATAGAAGCAACAATAGAAAGAAACCTGGAAACAACCCAAATGTCCATCAGTGAATGAATGAATAAGCACATCGTGTTACATCCATACAATGGAATATTACTGAGCCTTGAAAAGGACTGGGCTATTGAAATAGATAGCAACGTGGATAAACCTTGAAAAGATGATACCAAGTGAAGGAAGCCAGAAACAAATGGTAACATAATGTACAATTCTATTTATATGAAACATCCAGGTAGATAAATCCATAGAGACAGAAAGGAGGTGGAGGCTTTTAAGAGTTGGAGTGTGGGAGGAATTGAAATAAATTACTTAATGGGTAAATGGTTTACTTTGGAATGAGGAAACTGTTTCGGAACTAGATGGAAAGGGTAGTTTCACAATATTATGAATATATAAACGCCACTGAGTCTTTTACTTTAAAATAGTTAATCATACGCTATGTGAATTTCCACTCGTAAATTACTATAAAGTTACATTTTGGGGTTTATTTTTCTTCTGGTATTTCATAAGGACCATGACTTTTTGTCAGCCTGAATTTCCTGATAGCTACAGTAGATTTAATAAAAGGTTACAAATACATTCAGCATCCTGGGGTCACCAAGAACCATAGGTATGCAATAACAAATAAAATGTGGGCCTCTTTGGTGAGAACCTCATGTTCCACAGGGTATACGGGCATGAGGGGATGGAGGAAGAATGTGCTCAGTACCACGAGAGACATGAGCACAGTGTTTCAAGGGTTTGGATGGAGACAAACACTGGTGTTCTGCAGGGAAGACTTTGGGAGGTGATGTTGGATAAGGCATTTGGGAAGTTAGAAAGCTTTACCAGCATGTGAGGGCTCATGTGGAGGTTCCAGGTGTAGGGGACGTAGCAAAGACAAAGATGTGGGAAACACACAGCAGTGAGAAGTATACGCAGCTTCTATTGACTGAAGGAAAGAGCACGTGTTCAGCAGTGAGTCCCAAGTCTCAACACATGAGGGACCATGTACTCAAGCTTTTGCAAACCTGCATACAACTTGTTTAGAAGGGAAGACCCTCCTATTCACACTAGAACTATGAATGTTAATTAAAATGAGGGCTGACAAAAAGTGATACCTATTTACCTCAGGCATTTTATTTTAATTTAAACTGTATACATGTCACCGATTTCCCTCTCCTTTCCTGTAAGACTGTAGCAATCACTCAAGGAGGCCGTATCACATTGCCAGCATCCCACGTGAGGACGCCACAGCAAAGGCCTGCCAGCCTGTGCACAGGTGCCATCTGGAAGTACGGGGGAGATAATGCCTGGGAGGAGGCATTCCTAAATGAATGGGAAATGGATGTTGGTAGATAAATGCTTCCAGCCGCCCATTGGGAAATTCTGATATGTGTTCCACATGGCCACTAAAAATCCCAGTTTCCCAGTGTTCACAAGCACAAAAAAAAACCACATGGCCTCTTCCCCTCTGTATCCTGCTCCTTCCTTTCTTTTTTTTTTTTTTTTTTTTTTTTTTTTTTTGTTGAGACGGAGTCTCGCTCTGTCTCCCAGGCTGGAGTGCAGTGGCCGGATCTCAGCTCACTGCAAGCTCCGCCTCCCGGGTTCACGCCATTCTCCTGCCTCAGCCTCCCGAGTAGCTGGGACTACAGGCGCCCACCACCTCGCCCGGCTAGTTTTTTGTATTTTTAGTAGAGACGGGGTTTCACCGTGATAGCCAGGATGGTCTTGATCTCCTGACCTCGTGATCCGCCCGTCTCGGCCTCCCAAAGTGCTGGGATTACAGGCTTGAGCCACCGCGCCCGGCCTCTTTCCTTTCTTAAACCCACACTCCTTGATGCTCCTGGAAACACCTCCCAAATCACCAACCTCCAGCAAGATCTTAACTCAGATTTTGTATCAGGGACCCAAACCATGACAAGGCACATACATTTTTCTCTGGCCTGGCATGCTGATTGGAGTTTTCCATCTTCTTTCTTGCGTAAAATATGTCTATCACTCATCTGCTGTAATAATCAGCTTTAAGTAAACTGGAGCAAAACCTAAAGACACTTGAGAAACAACCAGGATACAGAGTCCATAGAGGCTTTTATCATTTGTTTCCAAAATTGAATGCCGTTTTCTTTACTTCCAGCAATTTATATTTATCCAGACTTCCCAACGTATCCAAGGAAGTTTTCATAGAAATCACTTCTCTCATTCTTTTCACCATGTTAAATAATATTTAATTATACTACTCAATTACAATAACAACTAGTCAATCCAAAACGAATCTGCTAAAAGCCTGCAAAAAATCTGGAGTCAAATGTAAAGTATATTGGAGTTAGTTACCTTTGTTAGAGGGGCATAAAGGAGGTCAATTTAATTTTCCAAGATCCAGATAATGATAAATGAATTATGGGTGAAGAAATAGCCTAGAGAAGAATATGAGATTGAAGAGCTGGATTCAATACAGATACATGTAGTCAACATATATATTATATGTTAATTAATATATAATACATTTGTGTATGTATATAACGTATGTGTTTACACAGGCATACACACACAGAAACCTAAAAGCATCTTAAATAATTTTGATGTGATCAGATTGTATATGCCGTTAACACGTTACACCTCAACATTTCACTGTGCACATTAAAGACGTAAACTGACACGTAGAATGAGTGCAGTCCACATTCAACAAAGAGTCTGGGAAATACGAATCATGTTAAACCTGGAGCCCGTTTTGTAGAAACTATGCAAACACTGTATGGCTCTTGCACCGCAGGAATATAGATGAGTCCACACTCAATTTTACCAGCAGCTTAAGATGACTGGACAGTTTAATTATACAGGAGGAAACTGTATAATTTCAAAGTGAGAAATTGAGAATCCGTCTGGATAGGAATGCTAATGTATAGTTAAACAATTCCTAATAATGAGAAGTACAAACAATACGGTATTTATCAGCCTTTGTCCTTTATTATAAAATCAAACCTATTGAATGTTACACACATTTTTCTAGCTCAGACTTTTAGCTAAATGTAGAGGGAGAAAAAAAAGAAAGGAAAAGCTTTCCTGGTTGAATTTATTGAACATGTTTATCCCTACCATTCTTCCTCTTTATCTAGGGTCAGTTAGTCTCACAGAATATTCACATTGGAAATGAGAATACCAAAAGAATAAGACATAAAACTGAGATTTTTGGGCATTTAGTAAGTTCAAATATGTCACCATTGAAAATATGAATGTGATAGAAGCCTGGAGCTCCTTCTAGCAATTGACTCAATCTATTTGTCTTGAATTTAGGTCATAATGAAAAAAAAATTATAAATTAATGATATTGATTTATATTGATAATGATTTGATTAATTGTTTTGCCACACTTTGATGTACCATTGAAATGTAGAAATATGTTTCGTGATGATGTGCACTGCCAATAGTATCAATGAGCTGTCACAGGAAGGCCAAAATAATTTGGATTTGATATATTCATGGGCAAGAGAACTATGTGCTTAGACTTAAGGATAAGATAAGATAATGCAAGACAGAGCAGATATTTCTGTTTACATTTCTTCTTGTCTTTTTTAGTACCTCTTTCTCTTCTTAAGAGCACCCCAATTTAGTTGCGTGCATTAGAGAATTTAAGACAGTTCCTACTCTCCAGTGTTTAAAAGGTGGGTTAAAAATCCCTAACTAAACCATTTGTCTGAGTGGAAAGACAAATTGCTTGATGAGGTTCCAAGTTCCATTCTCTCAAAGTCCCTTTCATTTTTCCAAAAGGCTCCTGACAAGAGACTGCTGGGGAGGTTCCTGCTCCCTGCCTTCAGGGGCTGCCGTGGGTGCCCATTGATGGGTCAAAGTCCAGCTACCTGGTAATTCAATGAGTCCCTAGTGTGCATCCAATAAATTATCTTCTGTTTAAATTAGAACAAACTGTTTTTAATCTGTGTGCTAAGAATCTCATTAAATGCATCATAAATTTCAAAATCAAAAACTAAAAAAAAAAAAAATTGTCTATTGAGTACTAAAATTTGCCTGGGTGTTCTTAAGTATATGTGGAATCCATGCCTTCAAAACTCGATACTTTTTCTTCTCCAGTAATCCATATGGCAATTAGTCCCCCCCAAAGTTAATTAACATCCTGTGATCATAGTTTTGGTGAGTGCTCCGGAGGTTCACCGACTGAAGAAAGGGACGTACTCGAAAAGATTTCAGTGAAGATAAAAAAGGCAGGGGAGATATTTTGTACCAAAATACAGACATACTGGCTAATTGCTTTTTTTAAAGCTTTACAAAAAAAAAGAAATAAGCTTTTTAGCTCAACACTGCACACACAATTCCTACCATCAACTGCACAGCACACGAAACAGAGTATTTTAAACATGTGCCAAAATCTAGATATTTCAATTCATTTATATACTGTCTCTCTAAACTTTCTAAATGTACCTGCCACTAAAACAGGATTCTCATATTCCCTCATCTAGTGTTGTCCTTAGACGTGGTGTCCCAGGCCACTTTAGCAAAATAAGATGAGCAGAAATGATATGTATCACACTGAAGCAGAACGCTTCAAATACAGCTTCATCTTCTCTAGTTAATCATTGTCTTTCTCTGGGCTTGACTCAGACAAATATGGTCACCGTGGAAGCCACATGTAGAAGGTTGTGGAATCACAGAACACAAAGGGCTGAGTTTCTCATGACCACTTAGAGGAGGGCCGTATGTGATCAAGAACAATTGCTTTGGTATTAGAAGTCATAGACATAAAAGAAACTTTTATCAAGTTTGAGCTGTTACATATCTTTGGATTTGTTTGTTAGAGCTGTCAGCATTACCTTAACTGAGAGAGAGAGAGAGAATGCTGCACTGTAGACATTTGTATAGTTTGTGTGACATAGGCCTGAAGATACACATTTCTTTCACTCAATAAATACTCTATGCTAGATAGTCTGCAAAAGCTGTTGATAAAATGTAGTTTATCATTTTTAGAGTATCATGTATTAATCTTCTTGGTCTCAGAATCACTATAAAGTGATCTTAAAAATTGTTGATGACCTTGAAGGTCTTTTGTTTCTGTGAATTATATGTGCATTTGCATTTACTATATTAATCATTAAAACTAAGCTTTTAAAAAATATTCATGCATTCATTTGAGACAATGTACATATATCATAGGTTAATACAAATATTTTTTATGAAAATGACTATACTCCCCAAACTGAAATTTATGGGGATTTTACATTTTTTGCAACTATCTTCAATGTCTTAGAGAAGACAGCTGAATTCTCAGATCTGCTTCTTCATTTACTGTGTTATGACAGGTTGTTTTGATTGAAGTATATTAAAAATATAAACCCCTCCTCAGATGGAAAAATAGAATTCAAAAAATCTATTCAGATAAATGTAGATATTCTTCTTTGATACTACACCTAAAATCAACGAGTGGGATTTAAAAAATTATTAGGTGTATTATAGAATTTGAAACTATATCAATATACAATTCCTACTCTGCTATATTAAAATTCATTGGTATATCTTGCATATTGAATAGTTCTTTTAGCTGTGTTGGATTTTGTAACGTGATGCATTAATAGTTTGAAAGAGATTAGTTCACTGTTTCTTCAGATCTTTTCTTTTTCACAATATATTTTTTAAAATCATATTTATTCATGTCATCAGTGATTTCATTAGCAGTTTTGAGTATTGAAAACATATTAAGCCTTTGATGATAGATACAAAGTTTCAAAAATTATTATTGTTACTTGAAAGTTCAAATTTTATCTTGGATAACAAATGCCATCAGTTCCCCCCTGCCCTTGAAGTGACAAGCAGCTCATTTGATTCATATTTGAGAAAATGTCTGCCAAATTCCAAAATCTGAATAACTCACAGTTTATCTGTCAGTTTGTCTTTCATACAAAAAAAGTTCCATGAGTGTTTCTTTTTAGCTAAGAACTCAAATAATAACAGAATTCATTTTTTATGATAAACATTATACTCCAATACGCAAAAGAAGTGCTTTATGCTTTATACAATCTTCTTATGTCCTGACACAAAATACTTAAAGATCTATGCCCAAGTGCTGAGATCTAATAAAATTGATAATCTTTCCTTTATCAGAAGATTTAGTCGTGATGTCAGGGAATCTCACAGGGACCACCAGAGCCGTTTTATCCCACTGCCTTGATCTATGCTAAGGCACCTGCGGTATCGCCCCTGCCATTTTCCTCCTTCAGGGCAAGAATCGACGCACTTGCCCCAGAATAAACCATGAGTAAAACGTTTGCCAACATTTCTCTATTAGAGTGCCACTTCATTTTCATCACATAAAAGGCGACCTTTGATGGCTACTTAGTGCTCATGCCAGATAAAAATAGCAAGCCCAGGTGAACTTAGGGACTCATCCATTTTTATCTTTTTAATTATTTCATGTTTTATGAATTATGAGTTTATTATAAAAGAGGGAGCTGGAAATTATTTCACTGATGAGAGATTTCAGAACTTCAGTGGATTGGGCAGCTTCGTGTGGATGCCATTTCAATAGTGATTTATTTCAGTCTAAATACTTTCCAAGAATGTAATTATCTCTAAAGAAGAAAGAATCCTTGCCATCTAGAACGACTTTGATGCCTCTGTATTCTGGGAGAAGAACTTTATCTTCAACTTTTATACTAACTGGTTGAATCTCTCCACCCTTTCCTTGAGAGCCCAATCCAATAGCTATGACTATTGCTCGCACGACTTTTCCTCGAGATTTTTCTGGAGGCATAACGCCTCCTTCGGTTACGGTTTTGGTGGGACTCCTTTTGATCAATACTCATCAAAGAGTGGAAGGAACTTTCTGTCTTTTTTTTTTTTTTTTTTTGAGATGGAGTTTCGCTCTTGTTCCCCAGGCTGGGTAACAGTGGTGTGGTCTCAGCTCACTGCAACCTCTGCCTCCTGGGTTCAAGTGATTCCCCTGCCTCAGCCTCCCAAGTAGCTGGGATTACAGGTGCCCGTCACCAAGTCCAGATAATTTTTTGTATTTTTAGTAGACAAGGGGTTTCACCATATTGGCCAGGATTGTGTCAAACTCCTGACCTCACATGATCTGCCTGCCTTGGCCTCCCAAAGTGCTGGGATTACAGGCATGAGCCACCACGCCCAGCCAAGTGGAAGGAACTTTCTAAAGGCTGGTCCTGCCATCACTCCTGGTTCCACAACTTATCCTCATCCATTTTCAAAGCAAACATATGATGCCGCATATGAGATATTAACTCAGTCTTCATGTTGACAGCTAAGTCTTTCTGTCAGTGGGATACTGTATCATGGGAAAGTGGAGGTTCCGTCCTTTCTTCTACCAGAGTTTCACATGGGAGAAATCCAGCCATGCCAACCCAGCAGAGCTGTGACATTCCCTTGCCTACTGTTGATACCACATCATAATTTACCCTTCAGAAACATCATGTTTGTTTTTCCCTTCTAATTTGAAAAACAGCAACAAAAAGTTGTGACTTTAATGAGCACATATCAGTGCGCATATTGGTGCAAAAGTTATTGCAGTAATAACTTCACCAAAAATATGCAATGCCTTCTTTCAACTCGAAAAGATTAATCACAAAATGATACTGAAGTCTACCTTATACCATATTATTATTTGAGATGTTCTCTTGAATATGATACAAGAAATGAACACCTATTAAGTTAAGGGGAATATACATTTTTTTCCTGTTTTATTTACCATTTAAACTTCCACCTAGATTTAAAATTTTATTTATTTTTTTAATTGACAAGTAACAATTATACATTTTAATGGGGCATGTAAGAATATTTCTATATATATACACAACGCAGAATGATCAGATCACAATGACCAGCATATTCATTTTCTCAAACACTTATCATTCATTTTTTGGAGAATGTTTAATATCCTCCTTCTAACCATTTGAAACTCTATAATTTTTTTTTAAGGTATAGTCGTTGTATTAAACGTCGTGTCTTTAAGGACTGGGAAATGACGTAACAAGCTTGAGCAACATGTGTAAACACATGTGAAATGCAGTTTGATTTGAGTAGTTTACTTGGAGAAAAAGCTGTGCAAGAGGACGGCCACACTTTCCTGCGTCCCCAGGGCTCAGGGTTGGAACGAGGGAAGGTGACGTACAGATGTTAATCAAGGTTCAACACTCAAGTCATGTAAACGTAATTAGTCATTGGGCCCTCAGTTTCCAAAAAACCCGGGCACTTCTGATGGTTTCCGCCCCTCACCCAAACCCTGTGCCTCCCTTCTGAAATGGGGCACCCCCTCCAAGCCCAGCTGATCCAGGGAAACTGTATAATACATTATTGTTAACTATATTCATGCTACAGTGGTACAGAACAGTAGAACTTATTTCTCCAAGCTAGTTATAATTTTGTATTCCTTTTTATTTTTTTGTTTTTTTTTTTTTGTTTGTTTGAGATGGAGTCTCAATCTATCGCCCAGGCTAGAATGCAGTGGCGCCATCTCAGCTCACTATAGCCTCCTTCTCCTGGGTTCAAGCAATTCTCCTGCCTCAGCTTCCTGACTAGCTGGAATTATAGGTGCCCACCACCATACCTGGCTAATTTTTGTATTTTTAGCAAAGACGGGGTTTCACTGTGTTGGCCAGGCTGGTCTTGAAATCCTTTAACAAATGTCACCTTCTCCCTCCCTTTCTCCTCTATTTCGTAGCCTCTAGATTTTTTTGAGCAGATTTCTCCCTGTCATGAAGTAGACAACTAATTCGGCAGTCATTTTTAATTTTTTCAGCACTTTTATGTAGTTAGTGCTGTTTCAGCTTGAGAAAGCCAGTCTTCAGATCTCACTTTTGACGTTCTAACCATCTTTAAACAAAGAAAACCATATTTTAAATAATATTCAGATATTTTAGAATAAAATCCTATTGAATGGTAAAATTGCAGATTTGGAAAAAATAAAACTGTATCAGTTTTTGAAAAGCAAGTATCATTTCAAAGCTAGATAATAGGGTATCTCTTGTGTTTTTTCACAGGCTCAAGGAAAACTGTGTCTTCAAAATAATGTCTTATTGAACGATAATGAGGTTCCAACATTCCACAGATAAAGCTGAAGATAAATAGTAGAGAGTCAGGAGAAGCACTAAAAACAAACAATTATTTTCTGAAAATGTACACTTTTTTTTTTCTAAATTTTCAGCCTTGGAACCTTTTAAGAAACACAAGAACACACAGGCACACAGCCCATGAGCCTTCACAGCAGTGACATCACCACACATCAGTAGAAAACTGCCCTGTACGCACCTAAGAGATTTTTGAGTGAAAAAGGCACCAGTATCTCAGCATTATTATGTAAAATGTTGTGATCATAGAGGCCCCTCGGATGACTGCGGGAGACCCCCCCAGGGATTTTCTGTGCACATTAGTAAAAGCATTGTCCCAGAGTTTACAGCTTAGAGGATATAGCTATGTAACAATCCTCCTCCCATTTATATGATATTCATCTCCTATTTATATGGTATCCATACATGTTTCGTCACATTCAATAACTCATTTGATTCTCCCCAAATCCCTGCAATGTTGTAAGTACACCACGGAGGGATCATAGTCACTTTCCAGGCATAAAAACTGAGGCCCTGTAATTGCCCAAGTTTATGAATTTCCTAAGTATCTGAATCAGGACAAATTTTGTGACCTTTGCACATATATTTTTCTTCAGAACATTTATCACATCCAGGATAGTTACGGCATGTGTGCACATGATGTCAGAAGCTCAAAATCAGAAAAGAAATGTAACAGGGGGAGCCAATTAAAAAGAGAAGAAGGTGCAAATAAAAATGCAAGCAGTGAAGTCTGACATAAAATATCTTCTCTCTTAACATGAATAAGCCCATTATCCCCTTTTCCAACCTCACTTAGAGCGAAGTGATCGTCTCTGGAGGTGAAGAGCATTTCAAGCTTGTCGTTCCTTGCCTTCAGCCCCCCCCCAATCACCCACTCCTGACATGCATGTCTCTTTCTGCCACTTTTTCTATCCAATATGTGAAAAGATCCTGCTTAATTATTCTCATCTTAGCATTAAGTCTATCTTGGGTCTTAGAAATGTCAGTTTACAAAGAATGAGATGCAGAGGAAAGATATTTTTAAGAACCTTTTTCCACATCTGTCATCTGATACCTTTATTCTCAAAAATTAAGACAATAAAACAAACAGAAGCAAACAATATCATTCACAACCCAATGCAAATTATTTCCTTTAACAAGAGTTTAGAAAACTGTAATTGATGAGAATAAATAATGTTTTAAGACAATAACTTTGTGGATGATTTGACATTCACTATTTTTTGAAGTGAGCTTCTCACAAGATGAATGGTGATGCGCTTTTGAGGAACTGTCTGAGGCCTTTGAACCAGTGCCACTCCATCTTGAATAGGTCCTGGGTAAAATAAGACTGAGGCTTACTAGGATGCATTCCCAGGCGGTTAGGTAGCCTCAGTCACAGGATGAGATAGGAGGACAGCACGAGATACAGATCATAAAGACCTTGCTGATAAAATAGGCTGCAGTAAAGAAGCTGGCCAAGTCCCACCAAAATCAAGATGGCAACAAAACTGACCTCTGACTGTTCTCACTGCTTGTTGTACACTAACTATATGACATTAGCGTGCTAAGAAACACTTCCGCCAGCGCCATGACTGCTCACAGGTGCCACGGCAACCTCAGGAAGTTGCCTTGTATAGTCTAAAAGGGAGAGGCACCTTCAGTGTTTCTTTTGTGGAAGAAATGATGCACAGTGTAGACAGAGAAAAATGGTAGATCTTGAATTAACTGGCAAAAAAATCCTATAGACAGTAACTAACATCTGGACCAGTAAATTACCGGGACAAAATAAGTGGCTTTGTTGATGTGAAGAGATTTAAATGGGTGTAAACAGCTGCAAATGAGACAGGAGAGCACTCAAAGAATATAAATAAGAGTAAGGTAATTAAAGTCAAGTGTAGTCGAAAAAAACATGCAAAAGACAATGAGTGGTGATATTTCTTGAAGGGTCTCTCCCCCACACTGAGTACACAGCAACATTCAGATGAAATCCTTGAATGAAGAGATCTCAAAGGGTAATCACAAAAGAGCTCTCTAGAACCACATGCAGAGGGAAAGGGAGGATTTCCAAGAAGTGGGCAAGGAGGTCTTGGGGAAAAATAAGAGAATTTCTGCCAAGAAAGTACGTCTACCAATGACATAACCAAGAACTAAGAGATTTTTAAGCCTGTTAGAAGCCAACGTAGACCCACCGAGTTTCTGTATTAGGCAACGTTAAGCCATTTGGATTCTGAGACACTTTTTCTTCCTTTATGTTCAATTGAAATAGAATTGGTTATTCCCTCGGTGAATATTTAATGAGCTCTCCTTTCAGCCTCCCCATGTGCCAGGTGCAAGGAGACCAAAAGAAACGAGGTCCTTCCCTCATGGAACTTAACAGCATAGAAAACAAAGATTTCTTCTTCAAAGGTTATTTATAAAAAGCAAATTTGCACATGTGAAACCCGTTACGAAAAAGCACACTGAGAGCGATAAAAAGTGACAGCATGCATCAGTAAGACTGGACATTAAAACACCAAGACAAAAACCCCAGACACGTGCTTGTCTCACAGCAGTATCTAAAGCAACAAACGCGATGAGTCAGGCAGCTTCCGAGGCCTCGCTGCATCCAATGCTGGTACCCGACAAACAACCAATGCTCATGGTGATGATATTCAGTCAGATGCACACACACACACACATGCACACACAGTGATACACACACACAGACACACACACACAGACACACAGTCACACATACAGACACAGAGTCCCACATACGAACACACACAGGTACGTACACACACAGACACACAGTGATGCACACACACACAGACTCAGATGCACACACACAGACACACAAAATCACACACACACATGCACACACATAGACACACACAGTCATATACATAGACACATGCGCATACAAACACAGAGACACAGTCACACACACACACACATGCACACACATGCACACACACAGTCTCACACACACACACAGTCACATACCCACAAACAGACACATAGACACATGCACACAGACACACAGGCACACATAGACATACAGACAGACACAAGACACACAGCAACACACACAGACACATACACACACAGACACCCACACACAGAGTCACACAAGCACTCAGATACATTATCATATATTCCTCATCTTCTGCTTAAAGGACAGGAAAGCACAAGACATTAAGGATACTCCAAAATATGGTTGTACTAAAGTTTTGTTGCTTAAAGAATATATGTGTCACAGGCGTTGGAAGCAGTGCAACTCCCATGTTAAACAGGGGTGGGGTAAAATAAGGCTGAGACCTACTGGGCCGCATTCCCAGAGGTGAAGGCGTTCTAAGTCACAGGATGAGATCACAGGTCAGCACAAGATACAGGTCACAAAGACCTTGTGGATAAAGGATGCAGTAAAGAAGTCAACCAAATTCCACCAAAACCAAGATGGCGACAAGGGTGAGCTCTGGGGGTCCTCACTGCTCATTATATGCTAATTAGAACGCATTAGCATGCTAAAAGACACTCCCACCAGAGCTCTGACAGTTCACAAATGCAATGGCAATATCAGGAAGTTACCCTATATGGTATGAAAATGTGAGGAACTCTCAGTTCCAAGAATTGACTACTTTCCCAGAAAGTTCACGAATAATCCACCCCTTGTTTAGCATGTAATCAAGAAATAACCACTCAAAATGGGCAACCAGCAGCCCCTGGGGCTGCTCTGTCTCTGAACTAGCCATTCTTTCATTTCTTTACTTTCCTAATAAACTCGCCTTCGCTTTCCTCTGTGGACTCACCCCGAATTCTTTCTTGCATGAGATCCAAGAAACTTCTCTTGGGGTCTGGATCAGGACCTTTCCAGTAACATGCATATTTGGTGTATATTAGAATCACGTGTTGTTAACAACATCAGATACATGGGCTTTCCGAGCTGTGATCTGATATCTGTTTTGCCTTATTTGTTGCAAAGCATTACACATAAAAGTTATTCAGGCCAAGATGGTGAAACCCTGTGTCTACTAAAAATACAAAAATTAGCTGGGTGTGGTGGTGGGTATCTCTAATCCCAGCTACTCAGGAGGCTGAGGCAGGGAATTGCTTGAACCCGGGAGCTGGAGGTTGCAGTGAGCCAAGATCGCGCCATTGCACTCCAGCCTGGGCAACAGACTGAGACTCTCAAAAAAAAAAAAAAAAATTATTCAGGGCCAGTGTGTCTCACACCTCTATTACTTTGGAAGGCTGAGGTAGGAGGATCCCTTGAGCCCAGGTATTCAAGCCCAGCCTAGACAACATAGGAAGACCCCATCTCTACCAAAAAATAAAATAAAAACGATGGCAGGCATGGTGGTGTGTGCCTGCAGTCCCAGCTATTCAGGAGGCTGAGGCAGGAGGATTCCTTAAGCCGGGGAGGTGGAGGCTGAAGTGAATCATGATCACACCACTGCACTCCAGCCTGGGCAACAGAGCAAGACCCTGTCTCAACAACAACAAGTTGTTTGTTGTTTAACCCAGGATTTCTTTCTCCATCTGATGTGGTCAGTGACTCAGCTGTATGAAGATATTGAGCAGGAGTCACCAGTTCAGTAGGGGCTACTCAGTAAGTCAAAAATAAGATTCAGAGAGGGGGTGAGCAGAACTAACTCATGACCTCAAGTTCATTTGTAGGACAGATTTTAGGAGACACAACTGCAAGGATAAAAGCTACCACACCAAGAAGGGTTAACCCAGTCATCAGTTCTTAACACCCAAAGTCATTCTTGATGTTCCTGAAGCTCCCCTGGGCCCAGCGGGCATGCATTTGGAAAGGTGGCACAAGGGTCTAATGTCTTGTCAAAGCATACTTCAAAATGAAAAAGCTGATTTTGGTCACTGAAGGTCTCATTGACAGAAATAGATTTCCAATAAGGAGGCATTGGTAACTTTGTTCAGAGCTGTGCGGAGAGATGCCTTCCAGAATTTGAAGTCGCTAAACAGCTTTCTAAAACCGGAACTATTAATGTACTATTTGGAAGCTTTGGAAGAAACTTTTCAGCCTGGTTCAGTTAAATACCAAAGTTGAAATTCAGAAAAGTGCTATTAAATTATAAACTTAATGTAGGTAAAGGGTAGAACAAGTTCCCCTTCACTCTACTGCAGATTGTAAAATACTACCTAATATTCTGCATCATTTTGTACGGCTCCAAAAATCTAGAAGAGTGAGCAGGGCTGACAACTATCTCCGTGAGACTCTGAGCATCCACGTGGGGAGTGCATTTGTCAGAGATATTTGAACCTGAGCAACTCCATCTTAAACAGAAACTGGGTCAAATGAGGCTGAGACCGACTATGCTGCATTCCCAGGAGGTTAAGGCATTCTAAGTGACAGGATGAGATAGGAGGTTGTTTTTTAAGATACAGGTCACAAAGACCTTGCTGATGAAACAAGTTGCAGTAAAGAAGCCATCGGAAGCCGGGCACGGTGGCTCACACCTGTAATCCCAGCACTTTGGGAGGCTGAGGCGGGCAGATCATGAGGTCAGGAGTTCGAGACCATCCTGGCTACAGTGAAACCCTGTCTCCACTACAAAAAAAAAAAATACAAAAAATTAGCCAGGCATGGTGGTGAGCGCCTATAGTCCCAGTTATTCGGGAGGCTGAGGCAGGAGAATGGCGTGAACCCGGGAGGCAGAGCTGAGCGCAGATCACGCCACTGCACTCCAGCCTGGGTGACAGAGCGAGACTTGTCTCAAAAAAAAAAAAAAAAGCTAGCGGAAACCCAGCAAAACCAAGATGGCGATGAGCATGACCTTGGGACCTTGGTTGTCCTCACTGCCACACTCCCAGCAGCACCATGACAGTTCACAAACGCCATGGCAACATCAGGAAGTCACCCTATATGGTCTAAAAAGGGGAGACACGAATAATCGAACTCTTGTTTAGCATATCATCAAGAAATAACCATAAAAATGGGCATTTAGCAGCCCTCAGGGCTCCTCTGTCTGTGGAGTGGCCATTCTTTTGTTCCTTTTCTTTCCTAATGAAATTGTTTTCACTTTTCTCCATGGACTCTCCCTGAATTCTTTCCTGCACGAGATCCAGGAACCCTCTCTGGGGGTCTGGATCAGAATCCCTTCCCTGTAACACTTTGATCCTCCCCAGTGTCAGGACCTGTGCCAGTGCCCAGAGGCTGGAGTTCTCAAGAGGTTGCCTCCTCTGGTTTTTCTGAGAATTGCTGGGCCAACTCCTGTAGGAAGGTGGAATTCCTCTCCTTTGCAATTACATCAGCGTCTCTTAACTCTTGTCATCAGAGAAGTAGAGAGTGATCATCTTAAAATTAAAGCTGTGAGTTCCCAGTACATTATAAAAGGTGACTCTTAGTAAAGGAAAATAAAGCTTTAGGGGAAGGGCAAAGCAGATGGAGTGAAACAAAGTATGATTAGGAATTTCAAATACAGAATACAAAATTAAAATAGTGGCTGGTTTATAATATGCACCAGTGAATTAACTACAGATGACCGAACACATTTCCCCTCTGAGGACATTTCTCTCCCTCTTTGTTCATAAAAGAAATACTAATGTGTATGAAGGAAGGAAAAAAGGAAGGGAACGAGAAAGAGGGAGGAAGAGAGGAAAGGAGGGAGGCAGAAAGAAAGGAAGATTTTCCCTTATATACTTTTCAATTTTCTCAATAAAAAGCATAGACTTCTTTAATCCTTTAATATGAATCTTGCTAATTGCAACAAATTGTTATTTCTTATAAAGGATGCATCATTTTCTGTGATATGAGTAACAGGTAACAGGATAAAAATAGTAATAAAGAGAAAAAAATGTGATGAGAATCAAGATGTACAGCAGTTATTTTAACTTTGAAAGTCAAATAATTCGCTCACTCATCGGGTTCACTAAATGTGGGAAGCACTCTCTTATTCCTCTGCTGGGTGGATGGTGTCTAGAAAATGCAAACATCACTTATTTTCACAGAATCATTCATCATGGTGCAGGGTTAACATATGAAGACCTAGGGATTATGTCTAATTATTACTTGGCATAAAATCCATTCAAGAAATATGTTTTCATAAGAAAAAATGGACATTATGAAAATATTTTGACCTTTTGCCTCTGCTCCGTAGGACTTCAGGGAGCCAAGTTATGTAAATGTCCTGGTTAAAATGGATTTTTTTTTTTGAGGGTCAAGACATTGAGGGTACAAAGAATCATGCATCCTAGGAGGTTAAGGCAAAAAAAAAAAAAAAAGGAAGTTAGCAGGTTTTTATGTTCTTGTTTTTTCCCCCTTCATTTCCATAAAAGCTTGATTTACAAACAAACTATACCTACCAGGGAAAAAACAAAGGAAGAAAAGGAGCTGATTTTGTCTTCTTGAACCCTTGGTGCTGAATTTTTGTCTGTTTTACTGGCAGTTAGGAGACACTAAAAGCTGAGAAAGGATCATAATGGAATAATCAAGAAATTGATAATCATATAGGGTGAAATAAATTAAAAGCTTACATTTCATAGCCCATTACACTGTGGTCTATGTAACATTAAATTATCTAAATGAAATTGTAAAAAAGATCGGTTAATCAGCATTTAGTAAAGATGTCAAATTGTACCCCCCCCGACTCCTTCCCAAACACCACTAAAATACAAATACTGATTCTGTTTGTAAGTCATAAACCAAACAGACAAAGGGAAAAGGAGAGGATGTAATAAAAAAACAAACAAGAAACGGAAGTTGGCAAACAGTGAGGGCCCCAGCCAGTTAAATCCTATACCAATGGGGAGGGAGCGGAAGTCAAACAGCAATCACATTTATTCCACAGAGTTCGGCCCCCTCCCCAGCTCCATGCACCTGGATACTGTGGAGGAAAAGGTAACAATTGAATTTGAACTCAATTGAACGTGGACACAAACAATGGTCACCAAGGCCCAGAACAGGTTGTGTGAGCCCCTTGAGGCGTTCGTCCAGCGTTGTTCCAGAGAAATCTCTGTTTCAATCTATTCCTATACCTTAGTTATTCAAAACAATAGACAACAGCAAAAACGAGTTGACCTTTTTGTGTTCCTCGAGCCAAGTCGCGAAGGGCCCTCGTGACTGGGCCTCACGCCAAACCACTCGTTACAAAAAGAGCTCAGGTCCCCAGACCACGCCAAAGCTTCATGAGACCTCTCCTCGGCTGGGCTGTGCAGGGACGAGTGGCCGACTCTGGAACCCAGGCTGTTGCTTCCCGGTCTGGTGGTGAATCCTCCAAAGGCTGGTGAGTGTAAATACGTACATCTTTTCCCTTCTCTCCTTCCCAGTGTAATGTATTATATCATTTGCTTATTCTATGATTTGCTTACTATATCTGTATTGCCATATACTTGGGATAAAGGCTGTTTACCCTTAAAGGCATTGTGTGTGTGTCTTTTCTTCTCCTCTCGCACGTTTCCTGCACAGAACAGATACCTGCCTTCACTGATACTGGATTCTTCTCTGCAGACTGCGAAAGAGAAAGTCTCTGGCATGGTTGGAAATGAGCGTCCCTACTGAGCAGATGCCAGGGTGCGCTGAATACTGGGACGCACAGTCTTTCTTCAGCCGTGCTCCAGGGTGATGACGGCAGATCAACACCCTCCTCACAGGAGACCGGAACACCCTCCTCACAGGAGACCGGATGCTCTTTCTCTGAAGATATTGACCAAGGCAAGAAGAAATGCCTAAAGCAACCCGCATGAGGGCTTCAGGAGTGAAACAGCCTAGCAGACCGCCCCACAGGGATCTGCCCCCGCAACTAGCCACAGACTCCACTGTGCAGTTCCCACTTTCTGATATGGACAAGCAACGAAGACCACCACACACAAGGACACTCTTCAACATAAATGACACCAAACAAAAAATAAAACAAGCAGACACACATTGGGAGTCCAAGGCAGGAGGACAGCTTTGAGCTCAGGAGTTTGAGACCAGCCTGGGCAACATAGCGAGACCTCATCTCTACTAAAAATAATAACAATAGAATAATCAGCTGGGCATAGTGGCATGCATCTATGCATTCTTAAGAAAATCACAGAAGTTTGTTTTCTCAGCCTCTCTAGCAGTCACAGGTAGCCATGTTGACCTTGCTTTTGGTGAATGAGATGTAAGATGTCTGCCAGAAGCTTCTGGGGGCAGGGGGAATTCCCTGATAAAAAGATGCCCTGTGAAAATTTTGTCTTCACCCACCCCCTCCTTTATGGTATGTGAGATGTGCTTCTGTCTGGAGCTGCAGCAGCCTCTTGCATCCATGGGGAGAAAACCTGCAAATGCAGCCATAGACTGATAAAAATAGAATAAAAAGAAAGACCTTAAATGCCTAAGGACATAGCTGAGCAACTAAAAGTTCCGATAAATCCCCTTCCCCTGACTTGTTCTCATGGACGTCATTGGTATTGCTGTTTAATCCACTTCCTGTTATGTTTTCTGTCTCTCCAAGCTCAGTGCAAACATCTGAAAGAAATGCCTTTTCCCACAGGCTTCCCCTCCCTTCCCTGGTCACTCCTAGTCATCCATCCAGACTCAACTCATCCGTTCCTTTTTGGGAAGCTTTCCTCGATGTCACAGAGAAATTGCTCCCTCTACCATTTTCGTAAATGATTTAGATTTTATTATTTATTTTTTTGAGATGGAGTTGTGCTCTGTCACCCAGGCTGGAGTGCAGTGGCGCGATCTCGGTTCCCTTCAACCTCTGCCTCCCAGGTTCAAGTGATTCTCCTGCCTCAGCCTCCCAAGTAGCTAGGATTATAGGCATGCACCACCACACCCTGCTAATGTTTGTATTTTTAGTAGAGACAGGGTTTCACCATGTTGGCCAGGCTAGTCTCGAACTCATGACCTCAGGTGATCTGCCTGCCTTGGCCTTCCAAAGTGCTGGGATTACAGGCATGAGCCAGCGCTGCTGGCCAATAAGTGATTTAGAATCTTTAATTGCAACATTTATGAGGTTGGTATTACAGTTATTCATTTACTATCTACATAGATAAAAGATGGGCTCCATACAAGTCAACATGCATTATGATTTTGACACCTCATCTCCCATCCTCCTTTGTAACCTCACAGCCCCTTGAATATGTTTAGATAAATCAGATGCCCACCCCAGTCTCGGGCCACATGCTCTGGAGGGTGACATCACCCCAGGCTTCATGTGGATCATGTGACTCAGGCCTAGCCAATCAGTGCACAGAATCCCTTTGAGGGTTTCCCTTATGTCTGGCCATAGAAATGTGTTCATGAATGCACATGTGCTTGTGGACACCTCAGAGTAGAAGGTTGGTGGCCTGGGGAGAGTAACACCCTGACATAAATCTCGCAGCATTGTCAGGGCCTCACACAATATACACAAATTTCAGAAGATATCCAGGTACGTGTGTTTGGTGGGGGAAGTTTACTGACAATCTCATGTCCTCAGGGTTAATGAAGATGGGACTCTTTCTGTCCAGGATGAGGTCCTATCAGTTATAAGCACATGCCAAGTGGAATTTACCAAGATTCTGATTTCCCCAACCTAAGCACCCAAACATACATGAAAACATAATTAATCACCTGACATATTTGCAACCACTGCCCTCAGCCAATCACTTTTCCTGGACCTCATGCCCAGCAACATCTCACCATACCACCTGTATCAGCCTGAGGACAATTACACATCAATACCCTATCAAAGTGCCCAGCTGATATGAAACTATGCACAATTCCTACTCTGGGGGCACAGGCCGTCATCTGAGGGCCTAAGGAATGTAGAGCCTGTTAGACCTGCCCGGGATCTGTTTGCAATTAGAGTGAATCCCAGTGTGGCAGGGTCCCCAGGACCGCTACCAGGTTCAGTAATTGATAAGGATAATTCACAGGACTCAGCATAGAATCAACCCCTGACTATGACTTATTATTGAAAAAGCAAAGCATAATTAGCAAAAGCAAAAATGTGCATGAGATGAAGTCAGGAGGAAGCGAGGTACAAACTTTCAGAGTCCAATTCCAGTGAAGCCGACAGGAAGCACTCAGTTCCTTCTGTAACGTGTCTCAGCATGTCTGAGATGTTGTCTTTCAGGGAAGCTCATCAGAGAATCAGCACCTGGAGTTTCTACTGAGAGCTGGTCACATTGGCAGTCTCTGCCTGACACATACCAAAATTCTAGACTTCGCCCCAAAACACAGGAGGTCACCATAAACCACATTGTTTGCATAAATAATCCTGATGCAGTGAGCCATTCTTATTAGGAAACGGTGGGAACTCTCTTGAAATCCAAGTTCCAAGATGGCAACCAAGCGCCATCCTTGTCAACAGGCCGTTCCAAGGACAGCAGTCTTAGGGCAGTTATGTTAACTCTCTTCTGCACACCCCAGATGTCTGCGACCTCTGGGGGTAATAATAACTTTCATTTTTGCTAGACTTAAAATTAGAGGAACTACAGGTGGCCCTTATTGCCTTCACAAAAGAAGTGTGACTTGGATTTGACACAAAAGAAGACTAAACTTAGAGATGAAAAAAGATAAACCATGTCCTTCTGAGCTCCTGAATACAGCCGCAACTGAAACTCAAATGTACCTTGGATGTTTGTGTTGTAAACCAATAAATTCCCTCTCTTCTATCTAGAAATAATGTGATTTTTTTTCACTTGCTAAAGAAAGAGACCTAATTTTAAAATTTTATACAGTTAGAACCACATATTGTTTACCATAGGACAATGTAGTTCTTAGGAAACACCATAAGCTATTGAAAAAAGGTTTGAAGAAAGTAAAGAAGGAAGGCGGGAGTAAAATAATGGCCGGGGTAAGAGGGAGAGTGAAATAGAGGTTTTGTTTGTTTGTTTTGTTTTGAGATGGAGCCTCACTCTGTTGCTCAGGGTGGAGTGCAGTGGCACAACCTCAGCCCACTGTAACCTTCACCTCCTGGGTTCACACAATTCTCTTGCCTCAGCCTCCTGAGTAGCTGGGATTACATGCACGCGCCACCAATGCCCAGCTAATTTTTGAAATTTTAGTAGAGATGGGGTTTCACCATGCCTAGGCTGGTCTCGAACTCCTGAGCTCAAGTGATCCACCCACCTTGGCCTCCCAAAGTGCTGTGATTACAGGCATGAGCCATCCAGCCTCACCAAATGTAGGTTTTAATTAAATAGCCAATCTGAGAAACCAGGAGAGCCTATATAAAGAGCCTGAAAATTTCCATAGAAATCTTATTCTTCTGCCCCCAAAGGATGCCACCCATGAAATAAAATGCACTGTGGATTACACTGCTATCTCTGAATGGAAAACACAACCTCTAAAAGATCATTAGTGTGAAAAGAAAGTAATTGGATTGTTGAATGATACAAAGAAGTAGGTTTTGATAAGGAAAATTGTTCTAAGTTGACACCCTAGGGAAATCATTTCTAAAAACAGTTAATAATGAGATAGATCTCATGCTTCAAGAGAACCCTTAATAGAGGTTTCATTGGATGAGAGACAGAATATTTATAACCTTAACACAAATGATCCATTTGTTAGATACTAGCCCTGGATAGTTTTTTGTTGATTTGTTTGTTTTTTCTATCTTGGCACATGGGAGAAAAAGGAAAGAAGTGCTATAGGCCTGTATTTCAGTGAAACATCTCTTAGAAAAATAATTTGAACAGTGGAGCCATTCATTACTTTTGAACAAGCCAGTGTTCAGATATGCAGACATGCAAAAGAGATGAATAAAGAATGAAATCCATATTTCCTAAACTTGACAAATATGGACATCTTCTAAAAGGTACAATAATATTTTGATATACCAGTAACGTTTCTCAAGTTGCTAGTGTGGAAGGAAAATCCTGAATCGGTAGTTATTCACCATCAGTCTGTGGTGGATGTCACACAGTCGGAAGGGAATGAAGGTAACACCAGTGAGTGAGGGTGGCGTGGTGGAGCAGATGGGAAATTCAGCGTTTTAGAGACTACCTATTAATCTCCTTCAGTCCTTTCATAAGAGAGGAATATGAGCCCAACAGTGCCATATTTTTTTTTCAGAATACTGGAAGTCCAGATTTTTAATAAAATTTCTGGATTTTATAAATTTTGTAACTAATTTGAAATCTTTATCACACTGACAGATGAAAGAGAGTTCTACTGAGGTTCAGCCTGACTGCTGAGAGATTGCTTTAGGACATCTTCAATACTGTTGGGATTCCGAATAAAAATGCCAATCTGGACACTGAAACCATGCAACATTACTCAGTCACAGAGGTCTGTATTGTCTCATTGCCTTAAATCAAGAAGGTTTTGATTCTTGTTACATTATGGCTCAGTAAGGGTGAATGGGAGTTTCTGCTCCATGCAGTCATGCAGGAATCCAGGCTTTTTCCACAATGTGGCTACTTCATTTCTTGGACTTCATCCTCTGTAATCAACTGATGGAAGAAAAAGGAGAAAGAATACGTACTGGATTCAACTTTAGCCTCTTAAAGGTGATAAAATTTGATGTCAAACTATTATTATAGTTTCTATTTTATCAATTACTGAGCTTAAATACTAAAAAATAACTGTATTGGACATTTGCAGTTCATCTTTTATCAATTGCTTACTCAGTGTACTTTGTAATTTGTATTAAATTTTTAATTTTAATGTGAAATTTATCTTTTTTTTTTAACATGTAAAATCTACCAGATTGATTGCCTTCAAATTCTCACAAACAACCATGTGAATCGGACTGTTTTTACAGATGATGAAAGAGAAACTCAGATCTGTCATGCCAGGATGATGCCACTGAATGGGAAAGAGTGGGGACTTGAAACTAGGACCATAAATCCCATGATATTTTCTGTGTCTCCTTTTCCTTTCTCCCTCTGCAAGATCCATCACAGAAACTAGGTCAGCCTGTAGGAAAGAGAGAGGATAAGACGTAAAACAAATCCTCCTTCTGCCCCTGAAGTGTGGGAGCTAGGAGAGTGTGTGAAAAGCCAGCATGGTGTATTGGGACTGCCTTTCATCAGGGATCACATGGCTTTCATTCTTTGTTCTCGCTCTGAGACTGGGACTTCACACTTATAACCCCTCTGGGCCTCAGTTTCCTCATAATCAATACAGAGGTGATGGCAGCTTCCCAGAGTTGTCTACTAGGATGCTATCAAATGGGGGACGTCAATGTAAAAATGCCAATAGTGCCAAATAAAGTGTTATGTTAACAGTTATGAGGACTAGTAGTTGAGGGACAAAAGGTCTACTATTACTGTTTTAGTAAATAATTGACATGAAGTTTTGATTATTTACATGAAAACATTTTGTAAACTATATAGAGTTTAAAACAAGTTAATAAATTACATTTGAATGATTACCTGGACTAGAGTTTAAAACAAGTTAATAAATTATGTTTGAATGATTACTTGGACTAGAGTTTAAAACAAGTTAATAAATTATGTTTGAATGATTACTTGGACTGAATGATCATTCTAAGTGTTCAGTTTATTGTTTCAAGTGAATTTGCAAAGTATAGGGACACTTCATCTTTATAGGGACAGATTCATCTTTATAGGCAAAATACCTCCAAATAATTGAAGAGTATGTGATTTCTCAGCTCTAGAAGATCATCATCAAAACAGTCTCACTCCAACAAAACAAAACTCCCTCAGTTCCTAAGGCAGTGGCCCTCAGTGAGGGGGCAGCTTTCCTCCCAGGAGAATCGGGGATGGTCTGGAGTCGTTTTGGTTGTCATAACTGGGAAGAGAGTGCTTCTTACATCTCGTGGGTATTGGGCAGGGATAACTGTAAACATTTTACGATGCACAGAACCACCACCCACGAGAAAGAATTATGCTGCCCAAAATGTCAATAGTGTTGAGATTGAAAAACTGTACTATATGCCAAATGGCAAGACCCAGAACCTGTGTACTTTGAAAGCTGATATATCTGAATTTCCTTTTTTTAAAAAACTTTACTACGTTTATTTTTGCTCTGAGTCATACTTTTTTTGTTTTGTACTTTAAGTTCTGAGATACATATGCAGAACATGCAGGTTTGTTACATAGGTATCCATTTGCCGTGATGGTTTGCTGCACCTATGAACCTGTCATCTAGGTTTTAAGTCCCGCAGGCATTAGGTATTTGTCCTAATGCTCTCCCTCCTCTTGCTCCCCACCTCCACCGGCCCTGGTGTGTGATGTTTCCCTCCCTGTGTCCATGTGTTCTCATCGTTCAACTCCCATTTATGAGTGAGAACATGCAAACACATTCCCTTAACACCAGGAGATACCCCTTCTAAAGAGGAAAATGGGGCTCCTGTCACCTGGAACTTCTGTTACCCAGTGATCCCCTACCCCATCCCCCAGTGGTTAAGATTGTTGAGACTCTGATTATTTCAAAAGACAAGAGCATTCAATTACTATCAAGTCATTTCATGGAGCTCTATAAAATAGCCCACTGAAAATGACCAAAAGTGAAACGCAGAAATCTGAATGCTGCTGATTCAGTTTCAGAAAGGAAAAGGATGCATCTGTATTTCCAAACCACAGTCTCTCCTTGGGAAACCTATTTTGTCTTTAAGGCTCAGGAATCCCTGAACTGATACCCATTTCCATCAAGACATTATTGATTATCTCACAAGAAGAGTAAACACTCATGCCTGTATCAGATAATTGTTGGGAATAGGCCCCCAAAATCTGGCCATAAACTAGCCCCAAAACTGACCGTAAACAAAATCTCTGCAGTACTGTGACATGCTCATGATGGCCATAACGCCCACACTGGAAGGCTATGGGTTTATCAAATGAGGGCAAGGAACACCTGGCCCATCCAGGGCAGAAAACCGCCTAAAGGCATTCTTAAACCACAAACAATAGCATAAGCGATCTGTGCCTTAAGGACATGCTCCTGCTGCAGTTAACTAGCCCAACCCATCCCTTTCTTTTGGCCCATCCCATAAGGGATACTGTTAGTTAATCTAATATCTATAGAAACAATGCTAATGACTGGCTTGCTGTTAAAAAACATGTGGGTAAATCTCTGTTCGAGGCTCTCAGCTCTGAAGGCTGTGAGACCCTTCATTTTCCCCTTCACACGTCTGTATTTCTGTGTGTCTTTAATTCCTCTAGTGCCGCTGGGTTAGGGTCTCCCCGACCGAGCTGGTCTTGGCAGATAATAAAACCTGACCAAAAGAAAATACCCTAGAAGTTGTTTTCTGTCTTTTACAAAGATTTAGTGAATCATAAGCATTCAGAAAATGGTGGCTGCATTAATGAGTGAAGATTTCCCTATATCTATTCTCAAATACATCAAATTTTTCCACTAACTAAAAAAATCAGATATCATAGTTTAGAGATAAAATCCTATAATTTGTAAATGTTAGCAGTAGTATATTGTGTGGTTTAAACAGAACTATCTTGCTTGTCAAGGGAAGCCAGAGTGAAACCTCAGAATTAAAGATTGTATGTTTTTTTGTCTTTGTTTTTCTGTTTTTCCAAAACAAAGGGCTACTGCATTCAGCATCTTTAACTTCAGAAAACAAGATCCACTCTTGTTAATTTTAGCAGGAAAGGGCATATTAAGAAATGTTAGGAAGCTCATGCATTGTCAAAGCAAGGGTAGCAGAGGTTTGCTTGCGATTCCAGAAACAACTCCAAGAGACGCTTCAACAGCCAGCCAGCATGGTAAAGAGAAATTAAAAGTGGTAACACCAGGAAACCAGAGCAGCCACAGGATGGAGGGAGCCACGGAGCTGAGGGACTGTGGAATGGGAGGGGCCAGTAGTGGGAGGGGTCATGGATGGGAGGAGCCCTGAAGGAGAGGGACTACGAAATGGGAGGAGACATGGATGGGAGGAGCCATTGATGGGAGGAGCCTTGAAGTAGGAGAAGTCATAATGGCTCTAACACTTGAGAAGATGCCACCACCACTTTTGATTCAGGAATCATGCTACCACATTTGTGACTGTCTTTCACAATATTGATGCCCTGTGTCACAGTTATTTCCTAACGTAGCTTCCATATCAAAACCTCATGCAAAAGCATCTAATTGGCAGAGCTCAAGTCTCATTCTTTCCCAACTGTGACAATGAGGTTAAAAAATACAGCTTTTGGTGTTTGTATTCTATGTTTGGAAGCTAGATTCACAATTAAAGAGGGCTATCAAAATATAATGAGTGTATGTTAGGGCTTGCTATATGTCCACAATCTCTGATTCCCTTTCTTCCTGGACATACAGGTAAATTTCCTGGCCTCTATTGCAGCGAGCAGAGTATGTGATTTATGATTTGGTCCCTGCTAATGAGCTATCTGGCACATTCCCATGTGGCAGTTTCAGGTGTGTCCCTAATATCCTCCCACATAATCTTTCTAATAGTCTTTCTTCATCTGTTGGCCCAAGGCACAAGGAAGCCAGACAATGCCTTTGAGATCTTAGGGGCTTCCACAGTCACTGGAAGGGAGAAGCCTGGATCCCTAAGTGACTGGGAGCAGAGCCTCTCATATTCCAGCAGCCAACTGGACTCTAAAGACACTTTAGCGGACTGACTGATAGTACAAGTTTATCTGTTACTATTGCTAGGTTTGCTTTAATTGATGCAGAGTACAATGGTTAAAAATAGTAATACACAAAGCTATAACCCTCAAAGAAGAAGGACAAATTCTGACATCATTGAAAGGGTAATCTCAAGTCGAATTATTAAGGTTTCATGAAGTCTTTGGGGTTTATTTTCTGCCAACATACCGTGTAACATTTGTGATAATGTTATTACTGAAGTAGTGAGAATCATCAGAAACACAGATTACAAGATCTAATAGAACAAAATGTTAACCATTTTGAATAATCAGTCTGTCTATGAAAGCTTTGGAAAACTTCCATCAAGAAAATGCAGCTAACTCCTTTTTATACATGCTCTGCTATGGATAATATTGTTTGCATATTTAAATTCTTATGATTGGAAAGTTACTTCTTTTCTTCTTTATGGGCCATTTACTCTACTGTATTATATCAAGAAGATGCAAAACAAATGTCTAAGATGTAATTTACTCTAATATGTTACTTAATGCAAGTATGTATGAACTGTAAATGGTTTTCTTATAAGTGCAGTAGGTGTGAACTCAAAAATATTTTTGCCTTAAGGTCCAGAAAATGTTCTTAGAATATTTTGATAATTGACCTTTTCCTGTGATTGGCATTTCTAGTTCAATTGTCCTATTGTTCTCTAGATAGCAATCAGTCATCACTTTTTTTGCACTGAGGAAATGTCACAAGAGGTTGCAGAAAATATTAAATGTCACCCATGCAGATGATAATGATGTTTTCTAGAATGGGAGCCTCTAAGACCAGAAATAAAGAAAGAAATAAAAAACTGTTAACGCTGCTTGGCCCTTAATTTTGATTCCCTGACCCTTCTGTCTTTGTTGTAAGAGTGATAAAAGGTGACTTTCTGGAATTATTTTAATTGATATCACAATTAACATATTCTTCGGGTAAAGACCCAAGTTCTGGACATAGATGGCTTGGATATGATTTGAGGCTTCAACTCTTGCTTATTTCGTAAACATTGTCTATGGGTAAATGAATCATAAACCTGGCCCACATGTTAGGAAATACAACTTAGATCTCATCTCTCCGTGGAAGTTGTGAGAAAAAAAAAAGTAGTTGTCCTTAATCTAACACAGAGGGGGAGGGCTAAATGTCACCCCTGACTTACTCTCTCTCCACGGGGCCCTTATTCAGTGACCAACCTGAACAACTGCACAGAGCAGCCCCACCCATAGGAGTCCCAAAAGAGAACATTTGATCTTCTCAAAGTACTTATTCTTTGCAAGTGATTTCTCCCTGACTGACCAGGAAAGAGAACTGCATATCTTAATTTTCTGATTCCAAGTGTAGCAAGGTTACAAGATATTTGTTAATATTATAGTTTCACAGTCAAATAATTCTTCTGTGCTCTAGTAAATCATTTCAGAAAATGACATCTAATGAAGCTAGTAAAAGTCCCCAGTTACTGGCCACTCCATTTTATCTTCCCCCACGAGTTAATGCCAATTTTGACTTTAAATCAGTCAGGTGAGATGAACAAGCAAAGCCTACTTAGATAAAACTATCCAATAGATACTATTTTATGGCTGTACTTAAGGGCAGGAGTATAAATCCAACACTAACAGATGCAGTGCCTGTAAGTGGTCTGGGTCTCTGCTCCCTCATTCTGAATTACTGGGGGTTTTATAGTTCTTAATATTCTTTCTTCACCTAAAATAGAAGCCATGTCCTTTCACCAGTAGGTGACAAACACATTAGATTTCTGAGGAAGGCACAGTGCAAAATCATAATTGCTTTAGAATGAGTGCCTTTGGATGACAGTCACAGAAGGGGTGGAACAAGTCCGTGTGTAAAGTTCCTGTAGTTGAACCTGATGTTTAGCCTGGAGGTCGTGGCTCAGAATATAAACATCCATGTGGGCATCACAGTGTCTCTGAGCTGTGTGAAATTCTCAAGCAAGCCTGGAACCTATTGCTTTAGGGAACGGACAACCCTCTCAAGGTTCTTTGTGGCATAAACATCCAATGTCACCTCCATCACATACATATCCTTAGAAAGAAAACCTCGGGGCAGACAGCACAGAAGCCATCAGGCGTGAATGGGTAGAGCTGACCCCCAGTATCAAGTTTGAAGCTGAATCAACTATCATTCTCACCTAATGTCCATGACTGGTTAAGGTGATAACCCAAGACAACCAGGCGTAGCATTGCATAACATCTCCCTAACCACAGAGACAAATTCAAGGGTGCAAATAACCTAAACTAAGTCCGTCAGTGAAATCAAAACTTTCCTGTGCCAGGAGAGGGAATTTCTAGAGAGTGTGTTGGAAGGAGGACTGGAATTGCAGCAGCCATGAGGATCAAGGTGACATAAGGAGGAGAGAGCTCAGAGAATCAGCTAAGAGCATTACATTGAACCAGACTTCTGATCAACCATCATCTCTGCAATCCTCATTTTTCCTCATCTGAAAAATAGGTAGAATAATTGTGTTAGCCAAAATAGGAAAATTTGTGCAACACGTAACCACGAAACTCAGTGGCTTAACACAAAGGAGGTTTATTTTTCAGTCACAGTCTAACATGGGTCAATGATGGGGTTCTTCTCCATGCAGTCACTCAAGGGCCCAGGATTCTCTCACTGTAGGGATTCTTCTTCTCCTGTGGGCTTCTCAGGGTCCTGCACTGGGTCATCTGTGGCCATCCAATGGAGGGAGTAAGGGAGAGAATAGGAAGAGCTGAGCAGGAGGTTTTGTAAACCCAAAATAGAGGTGACAACAACACTTTCACCCACTTCCCACCAACCAGAAATCAGTTTTGTCAGTAGGAGATGTTGGCTAGGTGGAGGTTCAAGAAGAGAGAAAGAGTTTGGTGGACTTGATGCCTCTCCGTGCTACAATAATATCCCCTACCCCATGGGGTGGATGAGAAGATCAAAGGCGAGAATGCAAGACCGGAGTCCTTAGCCACAGCACGACATTTAGGGCCAGCTAATTCTTTGTTAGGGAGAGCTGTGCTGTGCATTGTAGCATGTTAACAGCATCCCTGGACTCTACCCACTAGAGGCCAGTAGCGTCTCTCCCGTTGTGCCAACAAAAATTGTCTTCAGACAATGCCAAATATCCTCTTAGGGTAGAAATGGACCTTCGCTGAGAACCGCTGACATATGGCCTAACAAATATGTTTACTTTTTATTGTGTTATCTGTATTAAGTGTGAGAATTACAGTTGAACATTTTTGTAGGACTACTTGCCACCAAATTGATGCTTATCAATATTAGCTATTACAATGACAATGTTGTTTTTGCTGCTGACATCACCATAGTGGTTTCTATACCAGGCCATTTATTTAGAAACCTATATATAAGCCACTTATTGAAGTGTCAGGAAGGTATAAGTAACATGTATATATCTATATATTGACTTCGTTATTTTGTAAATTTGGTAGTTTATTCACTTGGTACTGATTCAAAGCTGTTTGATATTATTTTCTGCAGAGATTATTTAGCACAGATAATAAAATATCTCATGGCAATAAAGATTCTTCCTTTACAGTGATATCTGCTCTCTCATCATGTAACAGAGTCCAATGCTGTAATATTCTATTTTCCCCAAATCCCTAAATTATTCCTGTAGGGTTAATGTATAGATAGATAATAGGCAAATAGCAGATAGTTATATAAGAGACAAATAGATGTTTATTTTTAAGGGCAACTAACAGATCCGATACATCAAAACAAAGAGGGTTCACTTCAAATACTGTAGAATATACATATTTTTATTAATTTTTGGCAGCACAACTCCCCTGTCTTCAACACTAGCTGATATTAGGATATAATCTGTGGAATTGTTTATGCAAGACTTGGACCTCGAAACCAAGGACCAGTATTCTATCAGTTGCACTAGAAAAACACAGATGATTCCACCCAGCCTTTAAAGATCCCCTGTATATACCAATAGAAGCCAAATCAATCAAAGGTGAGCCAGTGTATCCCAAAGCCATCAAAAAACCTTCCCTGCTTCAGCACACTCTGGGAGAAAAATTCATCCCCAAAGGATACTCACCAATCCAGGACTGTCTTAAAACTTAAGACTCCTTTGATTCCATAAAACTCTTTTAAAACCCCTGGGAGTCTCTGCCAAAATGAAAAGCGTGCTAAGTCCCTTATTGGTAAGAGCTGAATAAACAACCTTTGATGACCTGTACAGGTGGTCCTCATTCTGTGGGTGGATTTTACAGAATAAAACATCACAAAAGCCAAGGAAAGTTTGGCGGGGTGGGCAGAGTAAGTAGGAAATTTTCTTCAGATTCCAAAGGAGAAAAAAAAAATACTGCCTAAATGTGCAGCGCTATTTTCAAAAGAGATTTTTGTTCTTAAACAGTTTCAACTCATCAGCTTCGGCCCTAAAGCTTCAATATAACAAATGGTGTTTATTACGTAAAGATGCCTCATGTATCTCTCCTGATAAAAGCAGCGACTCTTTCATTGCATTTCATCTAGCTGAGTTGCCTAGAGATTAAATGCCTTTTAATAATATCTGCTGAACTTTTTCTATACCCCTGTGCAGGCTTAGCCACAGAATCCATTTAACCATTATTTGCTGCCAGACTAGAAAGGAGGTTTCCCTGAGAAGAAGAAATTCTACCTGTGGGCCACAGCCTGGCAGAACCACAGGACCACAGCTCCCGGCCCTTAGAGTTTCTTGCCTGCCCTTTCTGACAGCCTGCCCTACAGATTTCACATTTGCTTAGCTAGCCCCTAGCACGTGAGCCAATTCCTTGGAACCTTTCTCTCACTTTCTCTTTCTTTCTCTCTCTCTTTTTCCCTGCCCCATGTCCTACTGCTTCTGTTTCTCTGGAGAACCTTGACTACCTACGGATAGGTCTGTTAGTTAGAGTCACTAGGCTCTGATCAAATTCTCATTCTGCTAAAATCTTCCTTCAAATTTATTAAGTCACCAATTCCTGCTTAGACAGGTATATGGGGAATAAAAAGGGTAGGTGCCTGCTGAGCAAGGTGTCAGATCTCCGGCAACAAAAAGTGATTTACTCACAGGTAGTAAGAAGAATTTACCAACAACAGTATAGGTTTGAAAAGGAAAGGGTTTTTTAAACTTATATTTTAAGTTCTGGGGTACAAGTGCAGGTTTGTTATACAGGTTCGTTAGTTTGCTAAGGATAATGGCCTCCAGCTCCATCCATGTTCCTGCAAAGTACATGACTATCTTTCTTTTTTATGGCTACATAGTATTCCATGGTGGCGATTCCTCAAAGACCTAAAGGCAGAGATACCATTTGACTCAGCAATCCCATTACTGGGTATATACCCAAAGGAATATAAATAATTCAATTATAAACATATATGCGTGCATATGTTCATTGCAGTACTATTCACAATAGCAAAGACATGGAATCAACCTAAATGCCCATCAATGATAGACTGAATGAAAAGGAAAGTTTTATTAGAAAGAAAGAATGGTGCAGAGGAGTTCAGCGGGAGCCTCAGCAAGAGAGAACTGAGCCCACCACAGTGGATGTTCCTTACGGGTGTGTATGGACCTTAAAGCAGGAGCTTAAGGGTAAGTTTGGACCATATTAACCATGTAGGTCATGATAGCTGATTACATTTGTAGACATTCTGGTGCCTTGATGTCATCAAGGGTTGCAAAATGAGGTTTGACGCATATGCATTGTGAAGCGTGTAGAAATTCTAGTTACTTATACATTTTTGGGAAAGAAGGCTGGTACCAGATGCCTGCTTTGGATAAAGGAGAAGTCTAATTATTTCTGAATTCCACAGGTAAGGAGCTTTGCCTCTGGGTGTCCTGCTTGATGGGTACCAGGTGATCTTTGCTCTCCTCAGTGTCCGCTCCTGGTCAAAACTCTCACTCTGAAACAAACAAGCAAACTAACTAATGAAAATCCTGAAAACTGTCGCTAGAGCTTTTCCAAAGTTCGCAATTCGTTAAAATTCTTCCACCAAAATTACAAACCTCATGCATCGCGATAAAAATGTAATGTATATAAATGAATTATTGTGGGGTGATGTGTATGTGATAAAATTATAAACTCACTCTTCCTTCTCAAGCAATGTATTTCATTGATTAGAGGATGCTGTGTGTGTGTGTGTGTGTGTGTGTGTGTGTTTTCTTTCAGGAAAGAATAACCTACTATTGGAAGTACGAAAACTGATTTTAAAGATTCCCACTGCCCTTCATAGTTCATCATAGTATATAACAAGGTGAAACTTATGTCACCTAACTGGATTTGGTCGTGCAATTTGGCAGGTAATTATTGTAAAATTGTGTTTGTAACTAACAGTGACCGTAATCGGATGTCAAGTTTAATTGTGACTTGAAACCTAAATGGCATGTCCTGGGAGACGCCACGTCCTAGACAAGGTGCCTCAACATCAGCCAAATACCTCCTCATATGGGCCGTGTTTTTGTTCACAAGATTGAGAAAACACATGCTACGGTTGATACCATCAATATGTCATGAAAACATATGCTATGGTTGATATCATCAATATCTCATGATCAACACAAAATAAGGCAGCTCCCAAAAGAAAGGCGTGACCCGGCCAGACCATAACATTCCAACGCGGAAATGAAAGACATCATTTTTTGCCTGCCATGAAAAGAAACCAGATCTACAGAAAGAGGGGGAAATGCAGGGGGGCAGAGAAAAATAAATCTCAGAAAAATAAAAGCCTCAGAGCTTTTTGGTTCCCTGTTACGGAGACCCCATTCCAACTTAACTTTTTTATTCCATGGGACATCTTGCTTCTCATAATAAATTGTCCTTTAAAGCTCTGCTGACTTGAGAAGATCTCTTTTACATATAGCTGTAGGATGCTAACTTAAGTAAGTATCTGGTGGGTACTAGACTGGTAGAGTGACTGAAACCAGAGGAACCTAGTCAATTACAATAAAAGCTCAGAAGTCATAAATGTGTCATACAGCAGTAGAATTTGTTATCTCTGAAAATTGGAAAGTTTATATATATTTCTCCCATGGGCTCTTATTTTAAGACACTTGTTACTTATAAAATGTTAGACATAGAAGGACTTTTTTAGATTATCTAGTTCTGTAAATCACACTGTCCAGAATAACTGTTGCTTTGGGGGATATTTGACCCATTTTGGAGGGAAAGACGGCCTCGCATCCAATCAGCCTTTCGTTTGCTGGGTGATCCCTACTGTGTGACTCCTGATAAGGGCTGAGTTTTAGATCCCTTTGAAGATGTCAAATGAGACCACAAATCTTCTTCCTGCTTTCTGCCAGCTCAGGCGCAGGAAGGAGAGCTAGACGTAACCCACTGAATTCCTGCCCTGACATTTGCATCCAGAAGCAGGGACACGAGAACAGAACCAGTGGCCGCCCCAGTGTCCAGTTCACAACTGCATTGCTCCTCTGCTACGTGGCCTGCCCAGCCTCCAGCAATTCCAGCTGGCTTCATCTTTGCTGTTAGTGGATTTGGGGAACTACCCATTAATTTTCAATAAATTCATCTTCTGTTTAAGTTACATCGGTACTGTTACGTTATTTGCAGCCAAGTTCCCTGGCTGATCCCATAACAGAGGATAATTCGGCTCCTCTATGTCCTGCCGGAGACAGAGCCCATTTTCCAGGGTAATCCAGTTCACTTTTGGGTAGCTCTTGGTATGAAGTCTTTTCCCTAACGCTTCTACCCATTGATTATAGTTTCGACTTTTGCAAACATAAATCTCTGCCTTCATTCTTTGGTTACAAGTAGCATAGGCTTCTTGGAGGTTACATAAATTAGGATATTTATATGCATGAAAGAGAGAAGAAACAAGAAAAAAAGAGAAAGGGAGAAAGGACAAAGGAGAGAATAAAGAAAGGTCATCTAAATGGTTCAAATGTGCTGTCCACACTGTGAGCAAACGCCCCAGAATGAACCCAAAACACATGCAGTGATCCTGTTGTCCCCTCTGTCTTGGTCCCGTGCTGGAAGTTTCTATAATACCTCAGGGGGCTAATGTGAGAATTATATTCATTCATGTATTCACAGATGTCTATTTAGAAACTCCTATGTTACAAACATTGCTTTACTTCTCAGAGATACAGTGGAGAATAAAATAGCAAGAACCTCTAACCTTGAAGTGCATAAATACATAAATAACAAGGGTGTTTCAGGCATTGAGAGGTGCTGTGTAGAAGACAAATAGGGACCAGTTTAAATCCATGTGCATTTGTTAACTGTGGCCGTGATGGTGTTGCAACCAACCACAGCACTGCAGAGCCCAAGCAGTCATCATTTGTGGCTCAGGCATTTGTGGATTACCTGGGGACTGGCTGATCTATGCCAGGCCTGGCTGGGGTACCTTGTCTTCAAAGGGTTGTGCTCTGCATGGCTGTCACTTTTGTCTTAGAACCGATCAGCCCAGGCATGCTGTTGCACGGGAATGGCAGAGGTTTGTGACAGACACTGGAACATTCCAGGCCCTTCAAACCTACCTTAGCACAGGCACTCTGCCCCTTGCATCTCATTCTATTGCAACCCAGGTGACATGACTGAACAGAAATCCAAGGGATGAATAAATACATTCCGCCATTTTGTTGACAGGAATTTTGAAGCTCACTCATCCCACAGGTCCTAAATTATGTTTATATCAATAGAACACTGCAAAGACAGCCTAGACATTTGTGCCCAGCTTCTTTTAGGTTCTCTAAGATACAGCTCTAACTGTAAAGTCAATCTGACATCTCTGTTATCATCGCAACTCAGTGGAACATTGGAACACGGCAGGCACACAAGGATGGCTTAAGGAATTAGCACCAATGATGCGACTGATCCCAGAGGCCCTACTAAATAGTCATGCTCAGCAAAAGCCTGAATTGCTGGAAGAATCTGAGCTAGAAAATATCTGAGTTACAAACGTCCAGGTTGAGAAAAATCCTCCAGCCGAGGAACTAATTTAGGGAAAAGGTTAGACAGTAAATGGAATATAAAATGGCTGGCGAGTCCCAAGTGTCTTGAAGCAGGGAAAGGCCAGGGATTGATGGCAGCTGGCTGGACCCTGGGCTGGGGGTCCGGGGCCATGCTACTTTTGCGTGCTTAGAGGACATGTAAACCACAGACAGGGAACCTGGTCCCAAAAGGTTCATTTTTCCCTGCTGGCTCTACTGAAAATAATGACAGTGTATAAAATATCATGTGCATATTATATAGAGACCTCTTGAAAAGGTAATAAATTCTTGGGGTTTGGGGCACAAAGGTGGGAAGCAAATCTTATTTTATTGCTCAGTGATCCATCCTGCTCAGCCTGTCTCCCTTCTTAATTTCTGACAATCCACAGGATCTTCCCGAGTCTCTGCCTGGGGCTGTGTTTGGAAAAACAAGGTCACATGAACCATTGGGTAAAAGTGAGGCAGGAATTTCTCAGCATCACTGACTGTGTCCTTAGTGGCAGGGAGATTTCTGCAGGGGTGTAGGGTCTTGGGTGCAAACAGGTTCCTACTCAGTGACAGGGACTGCATCACCTTCTTGTATCGGTACAGATGCCCCTTGTGTGGGGCATTCTTAGGCATTCCAATTCCAGCTGACGTGGTAGCTCAATTGTATCTATTAAGAATTTGCTCAAACGCTGTTTCATTGCTTGTCTAATGTTATAGCTGCCTCCTTTGCCTGCTGTGCTTTGCCAAAAGCTGTGTGTCTTGCTCCTGTAAGAGGAACTTGTCCCTGAAACTTACCTCACCTCTTTCCACAGAGATCTCAGTTTTCAAAGTTATTGTGCCTATGTTGATTAGCCATTTACTTATTTATTTATTTCCTTATTGTTAACATGAGAGTAACACACACATGCGGCTTTCATTTTTCTAAAGGAAAACCAAACTTCATAATTTTTTGAATGGAATTAATAAAAACCAATTAATCACGGTTATGCCTACGGTGCCGTGTTCAACAACAGATGCTTCTCATAGTAATTAGGTTGGAATAATAACAGGAGAGGAAAAGCCCAGTCATTAGTACTGCCAAGAGTGCTAACAAGACTGTTTCATCAATAACACCGCTGGGAGAGGAGTTCTTAGCATCCAGGGCTGGCAATGATTTACTGTGTGCCTTCAGTGGGGCCATTCCAACTTCCTGGGCCTCAGTTTCCTTAACGAAACATAAAGAAATAACATAGTTCCTGTTTTTTTTTTTGAGACAGAGTTTTGCTCTTGTTGCCCAGGCTGGAGTGCAATGGTCTGATCTCGGCTCACCACAACCTCCACCTCCCAGGTTCAAGCGATTCTCCAGCCTCAGCCTCTGGAGTAGCTGGGATTACAGGCATGCCCCACCACGCCCAGCTAATTTTGTGTTTTTAGTAGAGACAGGATTTCTCCATGTTGGTCAGGCTGGTCTTGGACTGCCTACCTCAGGTGATCCACCCACCTTGGTCTTCCAAAGTGCTGGGATTACAGGCGTGAGCCACCGCGCCGCCCATAGTTCCATTTTTAATTTGACCACAAAACAGCTATTTGGAGGAAATTGGTCTGCGAAAGGGTGGAGGCAATGTGACAGTACCCTTGTAAATGGCCTGCATTTTCTTTATTTAACTGTTATCCTTTGGATTCTAGATATACAAATCTGTCCCCTAAGCAACTTTGGGTTATTCATACACATTTTGGCTGCTGTCTATAGTTAGTTCATTGAGCTTTTGTGTTTCCATCTTTTATCACGTAGAGACAGTATAGCCAAATACAGAGATGATTTCAAATCCTTACTTCCTCACTGTCTCAATAAGAAAGGGTTATGCAGCTTTTTGCATTTAGCTGGCCCGTGTAGGGAGAGTTATATAGCATCATGCTTGTAAAACACTTAGCAGATCATCTGATGCATTGTGCATGGGGGCACTCACCAAATAAGTTGATGTTACCGTCATTATTTTGAGGCTTCCCGGAGCGTGCAGGGGCACATAACTGTCTCACCAGATGCAAGAGACAGACCCCAGATTCTCCTGCTGTTTTTGTTTGTTTCCTTTTATGTCTTTATATATAGTGTCAGGGTGTGTGAGCAGAGTTTAAACTCAAGCCCAAAATAACAACCAGCATGAGAAACATCTGGGTCCATCAGACTGGTGAGAGGGACCCTGTTTTGGGCCTGGGTCAGGGGGACTGGAGACTGGGGTGGGCTTACCTTCAGTACTGGGTGGAAGAAATTTCATCTCTTGCCATTCACAAGAAAGCCTTGTGCTTTGGAGGACTTACAAATGCTTCAGTGACCTTCCCATTCTGGCTGGTGGGAATTGGCACCTGTGTGAGCTCTGAGTGCTTTTCCCTCACTCCCATTGAGGTGGTTCTTCCTTGGCTAACCTCACGTGCGTGTGTGGATCAGAATCCGGCTGAGGACTTCACCTGGGCTCTCTGTGTAGCCCAAGCGTTTCTTCTAGGTGCAACTTTCCTCATCTTTGTTAACTCTGCTTGCAAATGTCAGCTGCCATTGTACCCCCAGAATCCCTACTTCACAGCACCAGCTCAGGAAGTTCACCAGGCTTCAGCTGGGTCCTCGCTCTGTGCAACGTACTCAAAAGCCTCTCTAGGCAATGGATGGGGGCAGCCATAGGATCCACCTTGATCATTTCCCATCTCTTAGTGAATCACTGTCCTACATGGTCTGATGCCTAATGTCCTGAAGACCATTATTTTGTATAATTTTGTTTTTTTTCCAGGTGAGATCATGAATCTAGTCTCGATTACTTCATCTTGGTCAGAAGGAGAATTTCCATCTGTGTAGTTTGCTGAGGTGAAAATCCAGATTTTTGCAGTGGCATTGGGCCAGCACTGTGGCTCCATGTGATCCAGTTTCCATTCTGCCCAGTTCTCAGGACAGTTTTTGAGGCACCACATAGTCACCTCTGTCTAGTCTGTTTACCCACCCCTCACCCGCCTGGTTATTCTGCTTCTCCTTTTTTCTAGTAACTGCATTCCATGTTGTCCTTTGAGGAGCTGTCATTTGACCACTCTCCTTTCATGTGGAAATCCTTTAGAATTGGCTTGATCATCAGAATGTGTCCTGTCCCTTCCTATAATGATGGCCTCAGAAATGCATATGTGACTGAACACATGTAACGAAGAGTCCTCCAAGAGAAGAATGTGGTCCCTAATGGTTCCTGTGGAGGGAATTTTTGTGGAGGGTTCTTATTGCAGGCATTCAATGACGTGCCTTTTTCTGAAGTGACCACTGTGGTTAGGAAAAGGAAGCTTCACCTGTGTATGTGTGGGGTCTGAGTATGATTTGCTAAACTGGTAGAATAAAAGCATGGCACTGCACATTCGTTACCAAGTGGAAAAGAATACGGCCAATACAGGAGAGAGAGAGAGACAGAGAGAGAGAATATTTGGGAAAAGAAGGAAAATTTCTTAGGAGACTGTTTAGGACATTGAGGGCCTGGCTCAAAAATATACCAGCAATGAAATTTTCCAGGTAAATTTTATTTCCTTTTTTTTTTTTTTTTTTTTTTGAGAAGGAGTTTCACTCTTGTTGCCCAGGCTGGAGTGCAGTGGCGCCATCTTGGCTCCCCACAACCTCTGCCTCCCGGGTTCAAGCGATTCTCCCGCCTCAGCCTCCTGAGTAGCTGGGATTACAAGCATCCACCACAACGCCCGGCTAATTTTATATTTTTAGTAGAGATGGGGTTTCACCATGTTGGTCAGGCCGGTTTCAAACTCCCGACCTCAGGTGATCCGCCGGCCTCGGCTTCCCAAAATGCTGGAATTACAGGCGTGAGCCACCGCACCTGGCCTCATTTCCATTTCTTATTGGAAACTTTGTATGTGTGTTTTTAAGCCAGAATGGTTGGGATTTAGTTCTTGGTATATAAAATAACCCTACTATGACATTCATCATAAAGCCATTCACACTGCCCTTTGTTAGTTAGCCCTGCTTGTACAGGCACAGTGTGGGTCGTGGATTACACCAGCACCCAGAAACCCCAGTCTAAAGGAAGGGTGAGGCAGCCATCGCTGGAAGGGATGGCCTGTACAATTACTGTTTTTTTTCTAAGAGTTCTGAAGCACAGCATGGAGTGTTTGGAAGTTAGGTATGCCCTTTACTTCACAAATAACAGCAGTTAGATTGGCTCTGAACTGCCTCCTTGTTTTGATTTGTTGAAACTGGGTGAATTCAGGGGTGAGAGTGAAGGGCTCCCAAATCCTTAGGTTATGCAGAATGTGTACACTCAGATCTACTCTTAAATATCTTTTTCCCTGCTTTCCTCTCGCTACAGAGAGAAACCACGAAAGATTTTTATAAAAGGTGATACTATTGGCATAGGAGATGGGGGGAAAAACAGTTTTCCAACTTAGTGATCATCTTTTGCTAGTTCTCTTTCCTTCTCCCGGATCTGGTTATCGGTGGATCACCGTGTCCTCTGAAGGCTCTCCCAGAGCTGCACTGGGGATTGCAGGGATATGAGGACCACTTCATAAAAGCTCACTGGTTTTTTTTTTTTGTTTTTGAGACGGAGTCTCTCTCACTCAGCCATCCCGGCTGGAGTGCACCGGCTCACTACAACCTCCGCCTCTCAGGTTCAAGAGATTGTCCCATCTCAGCCTCCCAGGTAGCTGGGATTACAGGCACCCGCCCTCATGCCCGGCTAATTTTTGTATTTTTCTTTTTTTTTTTTTAGTAGAGACAGGGTTTCACCACGTTGGCCAGGCTGGTCTTGAACTCCTGACCTCGGGTGATCCACCCACCTCGGCCTCTCAGTATGCTAGAATTACAGGTGTGAGCCACAGCACGCGGCCAAAAGCTCACCTTTAATTCAGTTCCATCTAACTCATGTTTCTCCTGTGCATTTTCTTTTCTCAAGGCATTGAGCTTTCTGCAGTGGCCAGAGCTGCTAATGAGTTATCGCAAGCTTTTTTCCTTAGGGGAGATAAAATGGTTTTGATAAAATCAAAGTGCTTCTTTCTAATTCTGATTCCATTCCCTTGTTCTTTTTTCTAGGTCCCCAGCTTAGAAGGGGACTGGCTGATGCTTCCTTTTACTTCAGACTGTTTCTTCTCCAATGTTAAATGGTAAATCCATACCTGATGTATCTGTTATTGATAAATTTCAGATGGTATTTCAAGTTTCTACAGAAGCTTTCTCACTTCCTGCGTGAACATTTTCTAAATGGAAAAATTTTTCCTTCCATAGGATATTTTCAATTTGAGTTCTAAGAAATGTATTTGTTAGATTTTTCTTTTTCTTTTTTTTTTTTAGTTTACTATCTGTCTTCTAATTTTTTCCTCTAGGAGAAAGTGTTTAAAGGAACAAAAAGGTTTCTCAAAAGGGAATTTGCCTAATGGATAATACGGTGTTCATTTTATAATTCACTCTTTATATTTAATTTCAGATTTCCACCTTCTACATTATTTTCTATTGGCTGGTAGATACGTGATAGTCAGAAACGTTTCCATCAGACACTTACACTAAATCTATCATTTAGGATTTGTGTTTTGTATCCATTAGAGTTCCAATAATTTCCTTCTGTCTATTCAAGTCCTTCTCCCTTTCTTTCCAGCCTTCAATTTCTTGTAAAAGAAATTTTCAGTGTTTTTAAAGACCAGAAAGTGCTTTCTTAGGTTGTGAATTATTTTTCTGCCAGGCTCGTAAGCTGTTTTCACTCAAGTGACTTAGAATGGCCGGGCTTCATCTTACAGAAACCATATCTAACTTTGAAAGTGACCCATATACACACTTCACCATGGAGAAAGGGGGCTCACCTGTGGCTTATTTTCATCAAGGCCTCTTTTATCATTACACAAAGAGATAGACCTGTTCATATTAGTACTAACTGACGACAAGCCCAGTGTTTCTAACTCACTCAAAGAGCTGGCCTATCTTGAAGGAAGCGCAAGAATTTCCTGGGTTTATAATCTAGTTAAATGTGTTAAGAATTTTACAACATTTTTCACTTTACCAGATAGTCTTTTGATTACTTGCTTTGTCCATGTTAAACTATGTTTGGTTTTTTGTTTGTTTGTTTGTTTTGAGACGGAGTCTCGCTCTGTTGCCCCAGCTGGAGTGCAGTGGCACGATCTGGGCTCACTGCAAGCTCCACCTCCCGGGTTCACGCCATTCTCCTGCCTCAGCCTCCCGAGTAGCTGGGACTACAGGTGCCCGCCACCAAGCCCAGCTAATTTTGGTATTTTTAGTAGAGACGGGGTTTCACCTTGTTATCCATGATGGTCTCGATCTCCTGACCTCGTGATCCACCCACCTCAGCCTCCCAAAGTGCTAGGATCACAGGCGTGAGCCATCGCACCCGGCAAATTATGTATTTTTTAAAGACTATTAAGAAGGATTACTTACCATCACCTCCCCAGGAACCAGGAGGACCTGTGTATCCCCTGAGCCTTCAGACACCCCCACTGCTAACGCAGAGCTGGGAGTAAAGGCTTGTGGCCATCAGCAGACCTACCACAGTAGCCAAGGCTCTGCATGCCTGCCTCTGGTGGCCAGACTCCAGCGTAGACACAAGACCACACTGGACCCTGGAGAATGTGGAGCTTGGAATGCAAACAAGCACCCGGCAACCAGGACAGGCTACCAGGGACTAGAGATCCAGGAGGCTTCATTGGGTAACAAAGTTCTACCCAAGCATTCTTTTGCATTCCACCTGGGGAACAAGACAGCACCCGGTTTCACACTCGCAAGGCATGAGACTGTGTGCAGCCAGAACGACCAGTAGGGGGCGCAAAGGCCACTCCAGGCACCTGCTGGCCTCAGAGAAAACAGGAAATCCGGAAGCCCACTCCTGCTGTCTTTTCTCTGCAAGGAAATGTGCCAGGGGACTGCAGCCCAGACAGTCGGCAGTAGAGGACTCGTGAAGGTCATTATCACTGCTTTTTCCTCCTCTTACTGAAACTCTTCCCTCTGCAGCCCTGGAAGGCTGATCCTACCTACAGGTGTCAGAGAAATCTGCCTCCCTCAGAGTCCCTGTCTAGTTTGTTTTTGATCCAGCCACAAATACTAGGGCAGAAAAATAATGGACGGTACAAAGGTCTTTACTGTCTTTTGTTGGTTGGTTTTTATTTATTTATTTTTTGAGGTTTTTCCCATGATAATGAGTACAATGGAGGCATAATGTATTTCACGTTGTAAACCAAAAAGTATCTGAGGCAAGACTCAATCAATTTGGAAGTTTATTTTGCCAAGCTTAAGGACGTGCCGTGACACGGCCTCAGGAGGTCCTGAGAACAAGTGCCCATGGTGGTCAGGCCACGGCTTGGCTTTATACATTCCAGGGAGACAGAAGACATCAGTGGTCCAGAAAGGTGGGACAACTCTCAGTGGAAGCTTCCAGGTCATAGGTGGATTCAAAGATTGTCTGATTGGCAATTGGTTGAAAGAGGTTGTCTAAAGACCAGATATCCATAGAAGGGAAGGTCTAGGCTCAGATAAAGGGTTGTGGAGACCAAGATTCTTATCACGCAGACAAAGCCTCCAGGTAGCAGGCTCAGAGAAGATAAATTGTAAATGTTTCTTATCAGACTGTAAAAGGTGTCAGACTCTTAAGTCAATTCTCTCCAGGATCAGGAAAAGAATTTTTAAAAAGGTTTATAAGCTAATTATTTTATTAATTTATTGTTAGCAACTTTGAGATCTGATTAAGAAATCTTTCCTAAACCCAAGATAGCAAAGAGTTTTATCTTCCGTTTTTTCTTAGAAGCTTTATTCTTTTAATTTTAACACTTGGGTCTATAGTGTCTCTCAAAATCAAGTAATGGGTCACTTCAGTTCCAAGTGTAACAATGAAAAGTGAAAGCTGTGAATTACCTCTTTCCCTGTATTTTCACAGTATCTTTGTACAAAGAAAGCAGCAAAGAGAATTGCATCATATAAAGAGTGAATTAAACTATCTAAAGGAGCAAAAAGTCATCATCACATGGACAAGAAATTAAGACATAACATCCATCTCACTATTTGCAAAGTGGTTTATTCCTACAGACAATGCAGATATGTAAAAACGTTTTTCTATATTTCATCCTTTGTAGAACCTAAGGAAATAAGCCCACATTTTGAAATAAAATTTTTAAAAATCATGTAAAAAAATGACCTACTGTAGCAATGACATTTTGAAGACATCTCGTAGAAGATGAAGATTGCCCAGTATTATGAATTGATAACGTGATTGCTTTCTTGGACTGGGAGGATAATTTCCCTAATGGACATTAAAGCGTTTGGATCGTTATTTTCCGCCTGGAAAGTGACAGTGTCCTGATTGTCTCAAGTAAGGGCACCCCATGAAACACAGGCCGAGGCCGTGTCCTTCTCCAAATTTTCCTCCATTAAAAAAATCTAAAAAATAAACACAGCAAACATGGCACCATAACTTATCTAAATTTTACAAATTCATGAAGAGATCATTGATGCATACTAACGATGTGAATTTAAAAAATCTGATATGTAGTGTTTGCACTTTGCAAACAAAAGTCAAAATAAAGGTGTGCTTTTTTTCATGAATGCCATTTTTCATTTTCAAATTCCACTTTTTCTTCTTTTATTGGAACCACATTTACCACATGGCATACATGCATAGTGCGATCTGGAGAGAAAATGCTGGGATCTGTGGCTCAGGCTTTCTATATTCTAGGGGGAACAAGTTTCCCCTAAATTACCTAAATTATATTTACATAAATAATTATGTAAATTTAGATTGTTTGTTTTTTGGAGACAGGGTCTCACTCTGTCACCCAGGCTGGAGTACTGTGGTGTGATCTCGGCTCACTGCAACCTCTGCTTCCGGGGTTCAAGCGATCTTCGTGCCTCAGCCTCTCAAGTACCTGGGACTACAGGTGTGTGCCACCACACCTGCTAATTTTTGTATTTATTTATTTATTTATTTTTTTAGTAGAGATCGTATTTCACCATGCTAGCCAGGCTGGTCTCGAACTCCTGACCTCAAGTGATCTGCCCACTTTGGCCTCCCAAAGTACTGAGATTACAGACATGAGCCACCATGCCCAGCCATAAATTTATATATATTTATACATATATATATAATTAAATATATATATAAATATATATATCTATTTGAGACAGACCTTCACTCTGTTACCCAGGCAGGAGTGCAGTGGTGCAATCTCAGCTCACTGCAACCTCCGCCTCCTAGGTTCAAGTGATTCTCCTGCCTCAGCCTCCTGAGTACCTGGGATTACAGGGGCCTGCCACCACACCGGGCTAATTTTCGTATTTTTAGAAGAGACAGGGGTTCATCATATTGGCCAGGCTGGCCTCGAACTCCTGACCTCGTGGTCTGCCCACCTCGGCCTCCCAAAGTGCTGGGATTACAGGAGTGAGCCACCATGCCTAGCCTTTCAGGATCATTTTCTGCCAGCTTTTTAGATTCATAAAAGCATGCAGCTTCACAGGTTAGTTTCACAAAGACAATTTTTAAGTTGTATGTCTATTATTTTACGATGCCTATGACATTTGGAAAAAAGGGAGCCATTGATCATTAAGACACATCCAACTGAGACTTCCCTTTCCATACCAATGACAAAGGATGGCATTTGCCAAAATGGCAAAGGTGAGGCTGACAGTTTCTTGAAGTGCCTGGGGAGCCAACAGGATGGCTTGTAAAAAATTTAGTAAATGACGCACCCCCTAATCCTGAAACATCTGCAGCAATCTTCAGGGATCCAAGAAACTCCTCAGTTGTCTTGAGTCTTTCTTATGTCTCCAGAACTCTGCATGTCTGGGCCAGTAGCATCTTTCACTCTTGGCCGCATACAAAACTCTTGCCCCTACACATATACATAATCAAGCTATTAATGCAAAAGAGCAAAATGGGAGCCATGGCCTCAGGCACTAAAATGCTAACTTTTTAGGTAGTTTGCTCTGCTGATTAGAAAGTAGGAAATATTTGTCCTGTTTCTCTTATCATCAAATGGGGACATCTGGAAAAAAACTTTTATTCAGGTTCGGAGGAAAAAGGAAAGTTAATATTTTAGAGATTCAACTTCTTTATGTCTTTTCAGATTAAACTTTTTTTTTTTTTTTTTTTTGGAGACAGAGTCTTGGTCTGTTGGAGCTGTAGTGCATTGGCACAATCTCAGCTCACTGTAACCTCCCCCTCCGAGGTTCAAGCGATTCTCCTGCCTCAGCTTCCCGAGTAGCTGGGGGGATTACAGGGGCGTGCCACCACGCCCAGATAATTTTTGCATTTTTAGTAGAGATGGGGTTTCACCATGCTGGCCAGGCTGGTCTCGAACTCCCAACCTCAGGCAATCAGCCCTCCTCAGCCTCCCAAAGTGCTGGGATTACAGGTGTGAGCCACTGCACCCGGCCGATTAAACACCTTTTAAAATTGTTTACATTACTTTTAATTTCTGCAAAAAGAGCATTAAGTGTGTGGAAAAAAGTTAATGCATGTTTATAAATCTAAATGTCAAATTACACAGATATTTACTTTTTCTTGTTTTCAGCAGCTGGAAATCTAGGAGCAGAAGCCCAGCATAATGATCTCTGAAAGCCTGGATGCATGGATTCCTCTCTTCCTTCCCAAAACCGTGGAGTAGAAATGTGAGTATCAGCATGCTGCACAGACTTCTACAGATGTCCAGGGAACTGAATTTCTAGAAGTTATAATCTATGTTCTTTCCCAACCCCCGCTTCAGTTTACATATCGCAGGCCTGTTTGTTGAAAAGCAATCAGCTAGAAAATAAGAGTGGTTATAACCTGTGCTGCCCAGTGATCGGGCAAAGAGAGCGGATGAAACTTCGATGACTTTCTGTTAGTCTGATTAATATCCATGCCAAATGTAAGATTAATTGAAGGCCTTATCGCTTCCCACCAAAATGTTCCTCCACTTGCTGTATACTACTTTGAAATGTAAAATTATGGGTTTGTTTAACAGTTTAATTTGTCAGTGGGCATTCAACTCTTCTATTTGTGTTTTTACTTTGAGCTTAGTAGGAGCAGACAAATAGAGGTCATCTCTGTTTTCTTCCTGAAGCTATTTTCAGGGCAGAAGTGCCTTAACCACTTCATTGAGAAACCACCTTTGCATGCAGTACCCTGAGTTGGCTTCAGCACGCCAAGCTCCACAACGTGGGAAATACCCTGCTTTCCATGTTGCTTTAATCCCAGTGCTCATGAGTAAGGACCTGTCCTGTCCATTGTCCGTGAAAACACTCCCACAAAACGAAGTCACACCCGGTATCTGTTAACGGAGATACCGACTGGGTGGAGGAGACTCATTCCCTGATGCAATTCAGGTCTCACAAAGGAAAAAAGAAAAAAAAAATCCTTTTCTGTTGAGGATACAGATGGAAAGAAAATGGAAAATGCCTTTCAAAATGCACAAGCCTAGTTTTCTAATTCTGTTTCGGTGAACGTGCCGGTGACCTTACCTGTGCGGCTCGGTATTGCGGTGGCTTTTCAGCTACTTCTCCACCAAATCCTTTGAAAAGCAGCAGTGGCAGAAACAAATAACCCAATTAAAAACAATAATAGCAACCATAAAAAAAGAAAAGATAAAGAAGAAAGCAGTGGTTTTCCTTGGCTAGCTGAGGAACTTTCTACTAGGCATTAGCAATCGCTTTGCAAACTTTTTTTTTTTTTAATAGCAAATGCTTCATTCTCTAGACAAATTTCAAGAATTTTCAAGCATCAGCAGACTCAATTCTTCACCCTCATTTTAACAATTAAAGAATCAGCGGAATGCCTGTGTTTAAGAGTCAAGCCCATTAAACCTGTGATTTGTACGTTGCTCACACTCTCTATTCCTATTAGCAAGAGATGCTAGGAGAACTTGGTCATCAATTTGATGAGTTCCAAGGGGAATGTGGGTTTAGGTTGTGGTGTTCATATACATAGACATCTGGCTGAACACATGTACCTAAGAGTCCTCTATTTTTCCTTGCTTGCTCTACTGAAAATAAAGACAGAGTGTGTAAAATATAATGTATATATTATACAAAGACCTCTTGAAAAGGTAATAAATTCTGGTGATTTGGGGCACAAAGGTGGGAAGCAAATCTCATTTTGTTGCTCAGTGATCCATCCTGCATAGGCTGTCTCCCTTCTTAATTTCTGACAATCCAGGGGATCTTCCCGAGTCTCTGCCTGGGGCTGTGTTTGGAAAAACAAGGTCACATGAGCCATTGGGTAAAAGCGAGGCAGGGATTCTTTAGCATCATTGAGGATGGATGATTCCTATTCAACATAGTATTGGAAGTCCGGGCCAGAGCAATCAGGCAAGAGAAAGAAATAAAGGGCATCCAAATAAGAAGGGAGGAAGTCAAACAATCCTTGTTTGCAGATGACATGATCCTATATCTCGAAAACCCTATAGTCGAGACCCAAAATCTCAATAAGCTGATAAACAACTTCCGCTGTCTCATTTGTAAGTGGGAGCTAAATGCTGAGAACACACTGACCCATAGAAGGGAATGATTACACTGGGTCCTATCGGAGGCTGGAGGGTGGGAGGAGGGAGAGGATTAGGAAAAATAACTAATGGGTTACAGTAGGTTTAATACCTGAGTGACAAAATAATCTGCACAACGAACTCCCATGACACAAGGTTACCTAGTAACAAACCTGCACATGTACCCCTGAACTTGAAATAAAAGTTATATTTTAAAAATAACAATATAATAGATGACCTGAACATTTCTGTTTTGAATAGCTCAATCATCAGCCCTTTGTGGTCATGAAAATGTCCAAGGTAATTCCTCTATGTCCTTCCAGGTCTATTTATTAAATATGCCAATGGCTCGATAGAGCCCACACTAAGGTCTTACTATCCCAATATCTGCTCTTTTAGCCATCCCATCTTAATACATTAAAATACTGTCTCATTTTCTTATTCTAAAAATCTTGATTTGCTTAGTATTGTATTTGCTTAATATCAACAATATAATACTATTATTTCAACAATAATTTCTATTTTAAAAGCTATTTGAGATTTGAGTAATTTCTTTTTTCTTTGACAATTATTTTTCCAGTCCCTGTGTTCTTGACAACTGCCTCTTGAGCTTCAGAGCTCGTTCATATTTTTCTTGATCCACTCATTTTCATGACTTTATTGAGCATACTTGTTGATTTTGAATCTCAGTACAAGTCCCACGAAAGTTTCAACTTTGCTAGGATTATGGATGTGAATGCTTTTCTAGTCACTGAAAAGATGGATTTTCTCACTGCTAAATTGAAACAGAATTTTGCTCATTTCTTATTTTTATTTTTATTTTTTTAAATGACAGTTTTAATCTGCAGCTGTTTCCTAGGGGATTTTCTTTTTGTACTTATTAATGCTGGTTTTATATTTGAGTCTGGGTGGCAAAATATGTTTTTCAGAAAATACTCGTATGAATACAGGTGTTTTCTTTGAGATTTTTTGTTTTCATACTTTTCCAATGAATGTTCAGCCACCAGATAACAAAATACAAGAATTGCATGTGATTCACAGATATTTCCCCACCTTTGCAAAATTCATGTTGAGAACTGACCCTTTCCCACTGGTTGTTAATGTTGTTAAGTAAGATCTCTCATGCATTGCCAACCCCATAAGATGTCAATGAGAAAAGGAAGGAAACAGAAAGCGAGGATAAGTTGATTAGTTTCTATTAATAGGCAGTACAGTATGGAAAAGTAGAGAAAACCTGAAATTCAATATGGATTCCATTAATTAAAATAAAATGGCTAATCTCTTGGAGCTAGAGACTATTATTCTTAGCAAACTAAGGCAGGATCAGAAAACCAAATATCACATGTGCTTACTTATAAGTGGGAGAGAAATCGTAAGAACGTATGAACACAAAGAAGGAAATAACAGACACTGGGGTCTACTTCAGGGACAACAATGGGAGGAGGGAGAGGAGCAGAAAAGGTAAATATTGGGGCCAGCACCCTGGCTGAGGCCTGTAATCCCACACTTTGGGAGGCTAAGGTGGGTGGATCACCTGAGTTCAGAAGTTCAAGACCAGCCTAGCCAACATGGTGAAACCTCATTTCTACTAAAAATACAAAAAAATTAGCTGGGTATGGTGGCACACACCTATAATCCCAGTTATTCAGGAGCCTGAGGCAGGAGAAGCTTGAACTCGGGAGGCGGAGATTGCAATGAACCGAGATGTGCCACTATAGTCCAACCTGTGCAACACAGTGAGACTCTGTCTGAAGAAAAAATAAAAGAAAAGATAACTATTGGGTACTGGGCTTAATACCTGGGTGATGAAATAATATGTACAACAAACCCCATGACATATGTTTAGCTATGTAAAAAACCTTCACAAGTATCCCAAAACCTAAGACAAAAGTTAAACAAAAATAAAAGTAAATTTTTAAAATTTAAAAAATAAGTAAAAATTAAAATTAAACAAGCAATGGCTAGTCTCAATGAATTAAACTTCTATGTAAACAAAGCATGTCTCAAATAAAACATAATATTTTTACAAATAAAAAATATTTTTACCCCATGTTTTAAAAAGACCTCTAGAAGTCAAAAACAACAGAAAAAAACCACAGGAACAAAAAACAAAAAAAGCAAACAACAATAAAACCAACAACAAGCAGATGTTGTGATAAATGTCTGTGAAAATAATGAGCAGTGTTTGTTACAAATAAGGCAGCTACATTCTTATTTCCTTCCACGGGAGACTGGGGGTTGTGCTATTTGTGGTACTTTCCTCTTGGCCAACAGGTGCGCCATGTTGGAATCATTCCTGAACCACTCTCTCCTGGTTTCCTTAATGCTCTGTGGGATCACGGAGGTGGTCTTTATAGTCTCAGTTTATTCTTTCAATATAAGGGCATCAATTTCACACAAGCCTAGTCTCACACCAAGGGCAATAACTGTTCACTGTACCTTACCAGTATCAAAGAATTAAACATCTGTCAAATTCTTTCTCATTGCAAACAGCTATTTGTCATGAGATGCGTATCAAGGCCTTTGGCTGAATTTATTTCTATGAATTAGCACTGAGCCAGTACCAGGCCGTATATCAAACCATTCCTAATACTTCAGCAATGCCTATGTGGGCTGTATTAAAAGCACACCCTGGCTTATTACATATTTGCATTTGATTTTCAGGTCTCTGACACCAGAGATCTAATTAATAATTCCCTGACAAATTATTCTGTGCTAAATTACCCTCTATTGCTGACCAAACTCACAGCTCCAACTCTCTGAAAAACAGAAAGCATGTAGTAGAATTCAAACATAAGAAAGTTCTGTTTGTTTGTTTGGTTTTGAGACAGGGTCTCGCTCTGTCACCCAGGCTGGAGTGCACTGGTGTGATCATAACTCCCTGCAATTTCTGCTTCTCAGGCTCAAGCAATTCTCCCATCTTAACCTCCTGAGTAGCTGGGAATGCAGGTTTAGACCACCACACCTGACTTGGTGATTCAAAAAATTAAAGAATTGTTTAAGTTTTTGTAGAAACGGAGTCTTACTATATTGCCCAGGCTGGTCTCAAACTCCTGGGCTCAAAGGATCCTCCCACCTCGGTCTCCCAAAGTGTTGGGATTATAGGCATGAACCACCATACCAGGCCCATATGAAAACATTTTAAATCTGCATGTACCCCAGCCCCATATCTTGGCAGACCCACTTGATGTTATCGCTGTCAAACAGGATGGAGTTGGTGTATGGGCCGCTGTCCTCTGGCAGGATGGTGGTATAGGAAGTGAACTTGACTCTCTTCCTCTTTGGGCCTGAAGAATTCATAGGTTCATTTTTAATTTCTTTCTCATAGACGTAGTCAGAAAGTCTAAATAGTTGGCTTTGAAAAGTCTTCTGGGAACTGCCGTTCAGAAGGAAGTTCCTCTCCTCGAACCGCAGGCCCCTGTCTATCATGGTTGTGCACTCCTCCGACGGGAGTGTAACGTCAACAGGGTTCTCCAAAAGTTCCACTTCATTCCCAAGCCAGACCCAGTCGTGGGAATGGGGGAAGTTGCCCTGCTCGCTCACAGCAAACCTTTTGTGTCTGTGTTTCCAGGAAAACGCCATGCAGTTGATCAAGAAGACCAGAATGGCCAAGAAGGTGACGCAGAGCAGGGCATACATACCTATCTCGAACTCCGTTAGCCCCCTTGAGGTCACTAGGATTACTGGGCTCCAGTGACTTTTCTTGAGTGGGGAAGCTTGTGAAGCTGTCTGGACCACCATTTTTGAGTCATTTATTATTTTCTTCCATGGGAGACTGGGAGCTTATGCTTTTGTTGGTACTTTCCTCTTTCAACATGACCAACAGGTGACCGTGTTGAAATCATTCCTGAACCGCTCTCTCCTGGTTTCCTTCACAAGCTATAGAATCACTGAAGTGGTCTTTACAGTATCAATTTATGCCCTCGATATCATTGCCGTGTCTTTGGTATTCATTGCTACTTGGTTCAAATTTGACCTTGGCATTTCCTTTACTCATGGCAAGGACACTCTTCCTCTTGGTCTTCAAACAAGGTCACTAATCATCATGTTTAACTTAATCAAAAGCCCTTGGCTTTCACCCTCCACAACCACAAAGCATTATCTGAACTCAAGACAGACCAACCACTTCATGTAATAATGAGACAGTAACCATCTCATTGAACCTTAAAGGTGACATTGAAACATCACCATACAAAAATTCAAAAAGAAACCAAAACTTTGTGTTATGATAAATATATTTCATACTTGAAAAATTTATTCACGTAAATGTTGATGCCAAAAATTATTTCAGTACACAGAATTAGAAAAATAATCTCTAGTGCTCTGTAAACTTAAACAGTTCTTGACATGCATCGGATGGTCATTAGTGATGATCTCTATGCCACTGATGTGAAGAACAATACATATTAATAAGTACATGGAATTAGGAAGTACACATTGACTTATTTCACATTCTATGACTGAATTTTATTTTGTCCCTTATTAAAACATTTTGAAGATTAGGAAATACATCCAAATTATTTTAAAGTGCAACTAATTAGACCACCACTCATGATAATATTATTTATACCAGAACAGATAGAAAAAATGCAGATAAGGCAATACACTCCTAACCTGAGGTATTTGGCAAAAGGATGCATTATAATTCCATTCTGCTTCAAAGATATAATGCTTCTGATACTCTTTTTAAATGATCTGCTAAAACTCTAAAGATGTGGGAGCATTTTAGAACTGGCAATAATTATAGTGAATGGGTAGCAATTTGGTACTTACTTATAGTACCTGAAATGGAATTTCTAAGTGTCAAAAACTGCCTGCTTTGGTAAAAGTGGAAAAATAGAATCCTTTTGCCATGGTCTAACAGTAGACTGTCAACTGCACAGATAAACTTGCTGCAAGGAAATGGCATTGGGACCTCTGATGGGTACATAAAAAACATCTGAGAGGAAACTTTTTCCATGTCATGGAGCATTGCTATAAAGGACAGGACAGACTGAACGAAAAGCAGAGAGAAGCTTCAGGAATTTCCATCTCAGCTGCAAGTACTTGATGCTGATCTTCCTTGCGGGATATGAAAACTGAGAGGGACAAGTTATACTCTGATATGGTTTGACTGTGTCCCCACCCAAATCTCATCTTGAACTGTAGCTCCCATAATTCCCATGTGTTGTGGGAGGGAGCTGGTGGGAGATAATTGAATCATGTGGGTGGTTTCCCCCACACTGTTCTCCTGGTAGTGAATAAGTCTCATGAGATCTGATGGTTTTATAACGGGTAACTCCTTTTGCTTAGTTCTTATTCTCTCTTGTCTGCTGCCATGTAAGAAGTGCCTTTTGCCTTTGACCATGATTGTGAGGCCTCCCCAGACACATGGAACTGTGAATCCATTAAACCTCTTTTTCTTTATAAATTACCCAGTCTTGGCTGGGTGCGGTGGCTCACGCCTGTAATCCCAGCACTTTGGGGGGCCAAGGTGGGCGGATCACAAGGTTAGAAGTTTCAGACCAGCCTGGCCAATATGGTGAAACCCTGTCTCTACTAAAAATACAAAACTTAGCCAGGCGTGGTGGTGGGTACCTATAGTCCCAGCTATTTGGGAGGCTAAGGCAGGAGAATCGCTTGAACTCAGGAGGCAGAGGTTGCAGTGAACTGAGATTGTGTCACTGCACTCCGGCCTGGCTGACAGAGTGAGACTCTGTCTCAAAAAGAAAAAAAAAATTACACAGTCTTGAGTATGTCTTTATCGGTAGTAGCATAAAATCGGACGAACACACCCTCACCAACCTAAATCTCAAGAGTTTCTGGGAGTCACTCATCTTTAGGAACTTGAAGGATATCCTAGGAAACCACTCTCTTGTATCTTTAGATAAGTCAGCCAAGAGCCACACGCCCAGCTCTGTGTTGATGGCCAGTCACCCAGGACAATCCCCGTCCCTTATCCAAGAGGGAGCTAAGAGAGGGAAAGAGGATATTCAAAAATAAAAGTGAAAACTTGTGTCTCTGCTTCATACGGTCTAACCAAACAAAAACTACCAACTTTGAAATATGTATAGGAAATATGTATATATGTATATACATATATATGTATACGTGTACTGTATAGGAAAACAAATCATTATAATGGCAAGGATGTTTTATTTTTAATCACAACTTTATAACAAAACACCTAAAACTTTGTAATTGATGTTTATACCAAAATATGTTCCTAATTTACTGCCAGAAGTATGCATTTGCTGAAATGGTTTATTAAAGCATTTCGTAATTGTTTGATTTCACCTGCCAATAGAAAGATTTCTAAAGAGAACAGCTTACTGCATTTTATTTCTTTGATTCAAACTGTAATAATTTCATACATTTATAAAAGGGCATGAATTAGCTTATTAGTAATAATTTAAAATTTCAATAAGAATGCACATCTTGTTGCTGAGTATTCAAAGTGCATGAATCATCACATTAAAAAATTAATATGTATGCTGATAAAATGGAGTAAGTGTAAGCCGGGTGTGGTGGCTCATTCCTGTAATACCAGCACTTTGGGAGGCCAAGGCAGGTCGATCACCTGAGATCAGGAGATCGAGACTAGCCTGGACAACATGGTGAAACCCCATCTCTACTAAAAATACAAAAATTAGCCAGATGTGGTGGCAGGCTCCTGTAATCCCAGCTACTTGGGGGGTTGAGGCAGGAGAATTGCTTGAACTTGGGAGGCGGAGGCTGCAGTGAGCCAAGATCACATCTGGGCGACAGAGTGAGATTCTGTCTCAAAAGAAAAAAAAAAAAAAAAGGAATGGAACAAGTGTAATAAAACAGTTTAAATGATAGTGCTTAGCTGTCCCTCCCTGCTTCATCACCTTCGAGTTTGACATGGATATTTATGGAATGATAACGAGTAGACTCTGAAAACTTTCCTAGGTACCCCAGGAAAGCACAATGGAAAAAGGAATTTTAAAATTTTAATGGCCTAAAGGCATTAGTCTAACCAATTCAATATCCACTTGAAAGTTACTTCTAGAGAGGAACGTACCATCATTAAAGCAGCTATGGAGAAAATGAATGTTAGGCAACTAACTTGTTGGACTAACACTTTATATTAACAATTTAGTTTCATTAAGAGTATCTATTGATCAATCTCCAAAATATTACTCTATATACATTAGCTAGAAAATATTTTCCATACTTGTATAAGAAATAATAGAACACAAGACTCTAGTAATTTTACATGTTGTGCCAAAAATGGAATTTTAAATATTTGTAAATGTTTTTATTCACTGTCCAACACCAAGTACAGCCAATGGTTCAACTCCAAAATTAGACAATAAGGTTCCTTGTCTTCCATGGATAATACACAGAAAGTGAGGGTTATGTTTGAAGAAAAATATTGTTTTTACTTATGTTTTCACTGAGCTTTTCCTGTCAACTTAGGTCACATTGATGACGTTTGTTTTTGTTCACTACAATCCTGTGATGTGAAACTGGCTTGTATGTTTACTCTACTTTCACTGATAACTAAAGGCTCAGAGAATTTAGAAGGTTTGCCTACTCACCCATCTCACAGATGACCTTGGAAAAACCTGATTCCCAAAATCTCTTGGGCCCAAGCCTTAAGTCTGCAGAGGTATCAAATGGCCGTGATACGAATTTTGCTCCTTAGAGCTGCCTTCTTCAACAAGGGCACTAGATTCCTTGAAGTCAGACATGCGTGAACTGTGAATGTGTCTAAATGTCCCAGTCCACACTTTATGAGTAGCCAAGTGCAGCCAATATTTTATTACACAGACAGCTGCACTGCCTGGGCTCAAGGGATCCTCCCACCTCAGCCCCCTGAGTAGCTGCTCTTCACTCTTAAAGACCCTTTGACCACATCAGGTCAGGTCAGCCCGGAATCCAGGATAATCTCCCAATTTTAAAGTCAACTGATTAGCAACATTAATCCCATCTTCAACCTTAATATCTCTTTGCCATGTAATGTAACACATTCACAAGTTTTGGGTATTGGGATATATACGTCTTTAGGGGAATCGGTTCTTACTTTGTTTACCACAGGAGATAACTAAAAATTTCCGTTAGTCATTTCATTTTGCTGCTTGGCAGTGGAGCACGGCTCATTTGATTCAGGGCCACGCCTGTGCTCTGTCCCTCAGTGACAAGCCCTGTGCATTGACCAGTGTCAGGCCCAAGGCGGTGGGGGTGGGGTCATGCAGCCGTCCTCCTAGCTGCAGTGTTTGTGGAAGGGTGAACACATAGTCTAAGCAGAGGTTCCTGAATTCTTCCTTGGGATTTTCCAATCTGGAGCTGATAGGAATGACCCCTTCTTCCTTCCTGATAGACTGTACTGCTACAGTATGAGTTCAGGACTTCCTGTACTCACCTTTCATCTGGCTTAGAAAGAACATGTCTGCAGTGCAGAGAGTGGAATAAAATTATAGAAACAGAGAAGAAAGATCAGGAGAAATAAGAAGAATGCTGTCTGGTGATGTTGAAGTCCCAGAATCCAAGCGAGTCTGTTCTCTTGGCAGATCAATTTGTGCGTAGTATGGCTTCATGACAAAATAAATTGCCCAGCATGGCTTAAACTAGATTAGAGTGAGCTTTCCTGATATTCAACCACAGTCCTGAGAAATCCAAGCAGAACATCAAGTTTATTTGTTGGGGAACATCAGAGTTGCCAGGAAAAGCTAGAGAAATACTGTTCTGGGGCATGATGGGGAAAAAAAAAGAACAATCTCAAGGGAGGATTTCATTGTCTTCTAAGACTAGAGAGGCAGGGATTAAATCCTCACTCAAACTCTTGAGAAATAGTTTAGATAAAATAATCAAATGCTTATTTTCTGCCTTGGTTTTGGAAATCAATGTCACAGGCAAAGCTTTGGCATTAGAACTAGACCTCGGCTGGGTGCAGTGACTCTTGCCTATAATCCCAGCATTTTGGGAGGCAGAGGCAGGTGGATCACTTGAGGCCAGGAGTTTGAGACCAGCCTGACCAACATGGCAAAACCCCATCTCTACTAAAAATTTAAAAACTTGCCAGGTGTGGTGGTGCACACCTGTGGTCCCAGCTACTCAGGAGGCTGAGGCACAAGAGTCCGTTGAAACCAGGAGGCAGAGGTTGCAGTGAGCTGAGATTGTGCCACTGCATTCCAGCCTGAGCGACCAAGCAAGACTCTGTCTCAAAAAACAAAACAAAACAAAAAAACACCTAGATCTAGCAGGGGACACAAGACAATGCAAGTTCATGAACTCAGAAATAAGTCTCTGCTCTGCTGGAAAAGATATTTACTGAGGCAGAGAAATGAAAATGCTTACAGTATGAGAACTGGGCCACAGGGGGTGGATTTGAGTCCCAACCACTCCCATCATCACGGTATGATGTAAACTGTGCACCTAAACTCTTAGTTCACTCATTTCCACACCTGCAAAAATGATGAAAATGTCAAAAAATAATTTACAAAATCATTGGGGAACAATGAGAGTTAATTCCCCCAAAATATTGCTTAGAACAACCATCTTAGAGTTAAGCACATTTTGGGCACTCTGTAATGCATTGGTTTTTAATCATCACTATTATTATCTACACAATCCCAATTTTTACTAGATTGATTCCCAAGCATGACTCTGCTCTCTTCTACCCTTGTTATTATTGTTACTATTTTTCATTTGACGAGCTACCCAATCAGGTAGATGAGTAGAGCAGCCATCAGCCACAAGCCAGGTGTTCTGAGAATCCAACATCCACATCAGAAGCTAAAGACTTTATTTGACATAAGCTCCTTAGCCTCTCATTCATTCTCTCTTTACACAACCGGATAGACAGGCACATACCTTTGTTTGAGCTTTTATTCTGCCTTGGAAATCAGATACTCAGTCCCTGGCTGTCATCGTTTTTCATTTCTCTCATTACACCCGCATGCTGGGGAATCCATTGACTTAAAACCTTCCATTTCTTGAGCCAATAATTATTAGTAATGACAAGGGGAAAAAAACACTAATCACTTTTTTCTTTATGGTGCTTAGGGAAATTTTATTTTTATTTTTATTTTTTCTCCTCTACTGTGTTTACAGTATACCTGTCTTTAATAGTCTCTCTGAAGTAATAGTTATGGAAATGCTATTATAAAAAAGTAAACTGCTGTTGCTGAAAAGAATTTTATGACAAAATTAGAAGGCAAGAAGTTGCATATGCACTTCCCAAATGGCCTTCAGAGCAACAAGCAAACCCTGCTCTATAGGCAGCTGTGCTGTGTTGAAGTTTAATCTGTAGTCATATGGTTTGGCTCTGTGTCCACACCCATATTTCACGTCGAATTGCAATCCTCAATGTTGGAGGAGGGTCCTGGTAGCAGGTGATTGAATCATGGAGGTGATTTCTAATCATTTAGCACCATTCCCCTAGTGCTGTCCGTGATACAGTTCTCAGAAGATCTGGTGGGAAAAAAGTTTGTGGCAGCTGGGCGCGGTGGCTCACGTCTGTAATCCCAGCACTTTGAGAGGCCGAGGCGGGCAGATCATGAGGGCAGGGGATTGAGACCATCCCAGCTAACATGGTGAAACCCCGTCTCTACTAAAAAATACAAAAAAATAGCTGGGCCTGGTGGTGGGCTCTCGTAGTCCCAGCTACTTGGGAGGCTGAGGCAGGAGAATGGTGTGAACCCAGGAGGTGGAGCTTGCAGTGAACCGAGATCGCGCCACTGCACTCCAGCCTTAGTGACAGAGCGAGACTCTGCCTCAAAAAAAAAAAAAAAAAAAGTGTGTGGCACCTTCCCCTTCTGCCTCTCTTTCTTTTCTATCAGTCATGTGGAAACATGCCTGCTTCTGCTTTGCATTCCACTGTGATTGTAAGTTTCCTGAGGCCTCCCCAGAAGCAGAGGCCTGTGTAGTCCACAAAACTGTGAGCTAATTAAACTTCTTTTCTTTATAAATTACCCAGTCTTAAGTATGTCTTGATAACAGTGTGAGAATCAACTAATATATGTAGCCACGGGAGGTTATGTACCATTCCAGCCTTTCCATCAAAGCAGCATTAGAAACCATTCATGGGCAGGTTTCTGGCTCCTTTTTTCATGGCAGGTGAATTTTGCTTTATATAAAAGAAGATTAAAAGCTTGGCGTGTGTTGTGTGTTTGTTACTCGCAGCATCTCATTACTATCTGCCCCTATGCAAGTCTTGAAGACTGGATTATCTATTCCAGGTACCTACTCTAGTGTCCCACATTCAAACCTTGTTACTTGAACCATCAAGTAGGGTGGTGATGGGGATCTCTCAGGTGTCCTGCTCTGCATCCAATCTTTTTCAAAGCACTAGATGGAGACCAGCAAGAAGGAAACGGTCAGTATACACAAACTTCCCTTGCGTCTGTGCTCTGCATCCAATCTTTTTCAAAGCACTAGATGGAGACCAGCAAGAAGGAGATGGTCAGTATACACAAACTTCCCTTGCGTCTGTGGTGCTTAGGGATTCTTTCCTATCACGCAATTCTACACTTGACCATCAAGGATCATTAAGATAGCTGCCATTTTCTACTAACAAGTTTCTCTGTCAGCTTTCCCTTGGTACTCTGACTGACTGTGGAATATGGAAGGATGGCATCCCATTGTCTCATACAACAGGAAGTTCAGAGATTGGTGGCTCCCAAATGGTTCAGCAGCTCAGTGATGTCACTTCCTGTCTTTGCATTCTGCCATATTAAGAATTTTTCCTTTGTGATGTTGAACTTGTTGCCTAGTGGCTACAGGATACTGATCTAAGCAGATGGATAAAGGACTCTTTGCTACCAAGGCACATGTTATCCAGAAATAAAATATTGCCCAGAAGCCCCCGCAAGCTTTCCCTTGCATCTCGTTTGCTGGAACTGGGTGACCTGTCAGTCTCTTAACGAATTAGAAAGATATAATCGTGACCAGTTTAATTTGAGGATTGGACAAAGGAGGGAGGCTTACTTCCTTGAGGACCAGAGTTTAGTGCCTACAAAATACAAAATCAGAATTTGATGAGCCAGAATGAAAAGGGGTGAGAGAACATAAAAGCAGGTCTACGTATAGCCTATCAAGGTAAAGAAACAATGTCACAGATACATGAAAGACTCCTGCATGCCACTTCTTAACCTCATTACTTTCCTTATCTTTTCAGCAGCAAACGGTTATTCCCTAAAGTGAATAACATTGTAGAATTTACCAAAAATTTAGGGCAGTATTTGAGTTAAGTGTAGTAATGAAGTTTTTTTTCTAGGGTTTCAGAATCACCAAAGCTGTTGTTGGTCCATTTGTTGATTATGAAGATCTTTCAAGTACGGTTTATTTTTTTTAAAGAATGCTTCTTCAGCATGACCACTGCCCTGAATGTAGCAATATTATTCCCCTTTTTAGGACTTTTCAGCATGGGATGAATTGTTAATCTAATATTGTTGATTTTATTCTCTGCTTCTTTATTTTTCACAGCTATTTTTTTCTTTGTGCTTTATTTGAGATACTTCTTATTGCTATGTCCTCAAGTTTACTAATCTTTGATTTTGTAACAGCTATTGTGCTGTTAAGCCCAGCCCATGTCATTTTCTTCTCAGTCATTGTAATATTCTTCTCTAAAGGTTTGTTTTGTGTCTTTTAAAAATTCCTTTCATGTATCTACTGAACCATTACCTTCTCAAACATATGAGCCCTATTAATGATAACTGTTTTAGTACCTTTGCCTGCTTGTTCCATCATTGGTGTCATTCTTTCTGCCAGACCGTGTAAAGGTCACATTGATGTTGTGGGATTTTCTTATTGCATAAATATTCATGCACTTTGCTATGAGATAATTTGTTCTTTTTAATACTTGCTTTTAAGCTTTGTTAGTAAGGACCCAGGCTTACTTGAGCTTAGTGTCAATTTGGCCCCACTACGAATGCACTATCCTTCTTAATACTCAACCTGATGCCCCATGTAGTATTCAGTTTCTACATTTTTATGGTGGAAACACAAACCATTTCTGACACTGTGTGAGAATAATATTTTCCCCTGCATCTCTCTCGTTTTTAATATACTAGTCACCGTTATTTTATTTAAGTTCTTATACCAACTCTGTAAGATATGAACTGTCATTCCCAGTTTTCAATTGATACATAATAGCTGAGCATATTTGGGGGGTAGATGTGATATTTTGATATATACATACAATGTGTAATGATCCAGTCAGGATAATTAGGATGTCTATTACCTCTAACAATGTCTTTCCTTACTTTAGGAATATTCCAATTTTTCTAGCTATTTTGAACTACACAATAAATTATTGTAAACTATAGTCACCGTACTGTACTAAATACCAAATCATATTATTTCTAATTGTATTTTTGTACTCATTGACCACTCTCTTCTTCATCCACTCTTTCCCTCTCACCCTTCCGTCCTTCCCACAGCTCGGACCATTTCTCTGTGTTCATACATTGATTAGCACTTAGCTGAAGACTTGAAAAGAACTCTCTGTGGGAATGAGAAATATCTCTTCTCTCCCTGTAAAACAAAAACAGAAACAAACAAACAAAAACCCCCTCTTTTCTACAGTACCCTATGAGCTCCAGTTGCCTTGGTCTCTTTGGATTTCCATGTCTATCTTCTCAAATCTGAAAACTACTGAGCTCTGCTTGGATTCCTCTCTCTGTGTTGTGCCTTGTTAATGTTCTCCAGGAAATAAGCTGGAATAATGATAGGACTCAATTAATTTGCTTTCCTTATCATAGGGATTAATATACTGCACCATCTAATGCCCAACGACTAAAAGCAGTTGTTTTATTTTATTTTAGCCTTTTTTTTTTTTACTTATTTCAAGTAAATGGTTACATTTAGTCCATGTTATTCCATCTTGACCAGCTACTGACACATCTCATGAGCTCCTTTATTTTTTTTATCATTTTGTCCCTGACTTCTGGAGATTAAAAGACGTCATCAGCACATGTTAGCTTAGAAAATGATCCAGACACTCCTAATTCATTAAGTGGTTGCCACAAAAGGGATCAAGACGTGTTTGCCTTCGTAAAGCCTGACATGTGGTGCCAATGTGCTTCTTGCATCCTTTGGATCCTTTGGATCACTGCTAACACAGAGCCTGCTGCTCATAGGAGCATTTTTAATTATGTGCCATTGACACAAACACTGAAATAACAAGCTTAAGTGTTCAGGGTTTGCACAGGAAATTCTTCAAAGGAAAAAGAGAAAGAAAAGGTCTATAGGATTCACAGTTTCCAAAGTTTTGTTGAAGAATATTTATTTAAAGAACTATGTTGAAAACACTTGGCAGAAGCATGCTAATGCTGCCCACAGCCAAGAAAAGTTGAATTTTAAAACTTACACTCTAGTGAATACCTCCAAAGAGAAGCCAAGCAATTGATCATCAAGCCAGGCTCACATGGTTCATGGAGGCAAGCTGGTGCGGAGTAATCCCTTAAATATTATAGGATGATTCAACAGAATCCACTCCTTTATTGGACTATGAATTCATTCTACCATGGGGAAAGCTATTTGGAATCCATGGACATAAAAGTCTTTGTCCTGAACAACCTGGGATGTTGAGCTCCCAACTCTCACCAGTGTTGTGAAGACATTATAGTTACTCCATACTCTAAACAACACTTATATATAAAATCTAGATTCACACTAGTGATAAATTACAATAATGCTATTCATTACATGTAAATACATTTAATCAACAATTAATTACGTGATAGGCTTAATTTTCAAGACCCATTATATACACAGAGAATCTTATGAGGTACTAGTGAAAATAAATAAGCAGTAGTTAAAAGCAAAAATCTCTGCAGGGACAGGCCAGGTAACATCAATCAGAGAAGCAGATCTGATGTTATTTAATTGGCAATGTAGGGTGTGCGCCTAGCTGGGATTAGAATGTCCATTCCTAGGGGCAGCCAGCACTCACTGCAGGATGTGGCACCAGTGTGTGTGTGTGTGTGTGTGTGTATGTGTGTGCATTTTAAATTGTGGTAAGAACATTTGACATAAGATGTATCTTCTTAATTTTTAAAGATATACCTACAGGCACAATGTTGTACAGCAGATCTCTAGAGCTCATTCATCTGACACAACTAAAAGTCTGCACCCACTGAATAGCAGCTCCACATTTTCTCCTCTCCCCAGCCCCTGGCAACCACCATTCTGCTCACCACTTCTGTGAGTTTGACTATTTTCGATATTCCTTGAATATAAGTGGAATCTATGCAGTATCTGTTGTTCTATGGCTTATTTCACTTAGCATTATAGAGCTTCTAATTTTTCAAGACAAGTTGGAAATAGAGCCTTTCATTGAAATCTGCAAACTTTTCAATTTCAGCCAGCAATTATGAATGAATTATTGATGCATATATCAATGCTTTACTGACCAAAACAAGCCATTCTCATAAGCTGCTGCTTAGAACCTAAAGAAACTTCTGACAATATGACTCCAGATGCCAGTGGAAAGAAAAAGATATGGGTTTGTTTGCTTGTTTAACTCCAATAAATTAACTGGTACAAATCTAGGCCTCATTGTCATCATGGTGCAAACATTATTGAAAGTGTTCGTTGACTTCCCAGAAATAGAAAGTTGGTTCATCTACCTCAAATATATTTACGGTTACTTTAATTCCTTTTATATGTTTCTTTTCTGTGTGTGTAGTTAAGAGTGCTTAAACTCGGGCCCGGCGCGGTGGCTCAAGCCTGTAATCCCAGCACTTTGGGAGGCTGAGACGGGCGGATCACGAGGTCAGGAGATCGAGACCATCCTGGCTAACAGTGAAACCCCGTCTCTACTAAAAATTACAAAAAACTAGCCGGGTGAGTTGGCGGGCACCTGTAGTCCCAGCTACTCGGGAGGCTGAGGCAGGAGAATGGCGTAAACCCGGGAGGCGGAGCTTGCAGTGAGCTGAGATCCGGCCACTGCACTCCAGCCTGGGCGACAGAGCGAGACTCCGCCTCAAAAAAAGAAAAAAAAAAAAAGAGTGCTTAAACTCTGTTAGCAAATTTCCAACATAGAATACAATTATGAACTGTGTTTCTTATGTTGTACTTTGGACTTCTAGACTACATTTTTAGCCTTTTGTTACTATCGAATATTTTATGATTTCATTGTGAATTAATTTATTCATTTTTCTCTTTGTCATCTCCAAACTATTGATTTTCTAGTGACGGTCTTGCACAACAGACATCCTTTTATGTGGCACTTTAAACCGGCAAGCCTCCCAGTTTTCCTCCTCTCTTATTAAATACTGTCATGGGCTTTTCTCTTCCCTCTTCTGGCCAAACCCCATGTCAGCTCATCTCTACCCTTGCCTCACTCATACTGGGTATGCACAATATGCCCAGGTTTTCATCTCCATTCATCTTTTGTGTCTGCTTTACATTTATTAGGATCACCATTGGGCTACATCTTTTCTGATGACAGCCCTGGCAGTCTTGGGTTTGCCTCCTCTCAGGTTAGAAAGCCCAGCTTTAATAAAGCACCCCATTTCCCAAGAATTTTAGCATAATCCTAGCAAAGTCTTTGCATGGAGTTCTCCAAAGACCACCAGGATAGCTAAGTAGTAGAAACGAGAGTTTTATTGGTGGTATCAGTTTGCAAATCAGAAAGAAATATCTCTGGCATGTGCTAGAGGTGCTCTCTCTCAGAAGAGGGAAAGAGTAGGTTGGCTTTTATATCTCACACAATGGAGTCATATATATACAGAATGTTTCCAGGAAAAGCTACACATATTTATGCAGGGAACTGAGTGCATGCACAATGGGTAAGCATATATATTACGTATATCCCATGTTTACTTTGGAGAGGGGTTTTAGCATTCAAATGATGTGGAATTGGGCTTCTTACATCAGAAGGTAAATTATAGGACTTGATGACAGTTTATGTGCAGCCTCTATAAACCAGCTTAAAGTCTGCAGTTGCTTACCGGAAGATAATGTTTGTAAGGCCAGTCCTCTGTCCAATCAGAGTTGTAGAGGTCTGGGTTATAAATCAGAGTTAAGTACAACACTGATTGAATTTGCCTGACAGCTCCTACTGTTAGGGAGTTGAGTGATAGTGTGGTCTTTTTTGGAGCCCTAGGAATTTAGGAAGTTGCCAGGCTGGCCAAGCCCTGAACTGTGGAACCGTAGGTAACTTTTGTTTCATTAACATTAGGGTGATCTTAGCTGATAAAGGGGTATCTAGGTTAGTCTCTCAGATCACAGTGGTAAAACTTGGTTATGTCCATTTCCGAACTACTCACTTTGGCCAGGAAGATGGAGTGCTGGCTGGCGATGTTTCATCTATGGCCACCCTGGAATCCAGCCCTTCAGAAGTCATGGGGTATTGGAGGAGTTGTTCACAAAGAGAAACAGGAGGAAATGTATATAAGGAGAGAATATTAAATGCTTACTTCACCATGCCCAATCTCTGCAAAGAGGTCATATTATGCAGGATAAAAGATGCTGGGGAATAAGAGGATTTCCTATTTATATTGCATCCAGGCATAGTTCTAGGTACCATGCATATATTAGCTCATTAATCCCCTTAAAAATGAGATGGGTGACATTATTATCCTCAGATTATACATGAGGACACTGAAAAATGGAAGGGCTAAACACTTTGCCTAAGATCACACAGCTAACATATGGTAGACCTGGGGTTTGCACTCAGGAGATCTGGCTCTAGGGCCCATGCTCTTAACCACCACTGTCTCTAATACAGGGACCATGGTTACTGTTCTGAACACTAACTCTGGGACCTCCAGCAAGTCAATCACTCCAAATGGCAAAGCCCTCTTACGAAAGCATGATAGTAATTGCTCAGCCAACTTCATGAGATTATTATAAGAATATAATTCAACAGTCACACTCAGTCGATAAATAAATATTGATGTCACCAAGCGATGTCTGACACTAGATGTCCAGGTGAATATCGTAAAGTGTAAAACAGAATAAAAATGTAAGACAGTATGCTTTCTTTCCCCTTTGCTCTTGACAAGCATTCCTTTGGCTCCTTGGATATCCATCCACAAGGATCAGTTAACTAAACTGGGACAGTATTTCCAGAGTGAATTAAGACATAAAGAAGCATCCTTTCCCCTTCAGTGCTCACTAGGGGTCATGATTGAGCAGGGTCCAGTCATAACTGGACTTCTTTTACTAGACTTTATAAGGTGCTATTAGTCATATCTATGGAGGCTGTCAAATTCTCTCTCTCGACATCTTGACAATTGCACTGATCTGTAATATAGCACATGGACATCCTGAAGCAAGGCTGGCCAGTAGTCATCTGATCCGTGGATTAAATATGGCCACAGAAATGGGAGAGAAGACAGGCCAGCCTTCCAGGGTAGCTGTTTGTAAGTGCTGGTGGTTCCGACTGTTTTGGTCCCATCTTAGAACACTATTCTTTCTAGTAAAGAGGTTGTTTTTACAATGAAGACAGCAAGGGTTGCAGGAAACTAAGCTTTTCCTAACTCAAGAATTGACACTAGCTGACATTTGACAAAGCCTTGACCTCTTCTTTGAAAAGTGTGTGTGTGTGAGCTCCTTGCAAGGTGTTGGCAATTAGCCTGGAAGCCCAGGTGGACATACTTGCACTCTCTCCAATTCCGGAGATACCTGACTCCTCCTTCATTCTGCATGCTTATCTGGAATCATAGAAGCTCTCAGCTGTTCTCTGCTTGTGACATGCAAAGTAATGCCACCCCCACCCCATCCCAAATATTTCCATGTCCTAATCACCATAGCCTATGAATTTGTTAGTTTGCATGGAGAAAGTAAGGATGCAGATTTAATTAAGGTTGCTAATCAGCAGGCATGGATGATATGGTTTGGCTGTGTCCCCACCCAAATCTCATCTTGAGTTGTAACTCCCACAATTCCCACATGTTGTGGGAGGAAGGTAGTGGGAGGTAATTGAATCCCTGACGATTCAATTACCTCCCTGGGTAATTGCCTCCCAGGGAAAGAGCACAGGGTCTTTCCCGTGCTCTCTTCACATGCTGGAGATCTGACGGTTTAAGAACAAACAGGAGTTGCCCTATGCATGTGCTCTTTTTTCCTGCTGCCATCCACATAAGATATGACTTGCTCCTCCTTGCCTTCCGCCATGATAGTGAGGCTTCCCCAACCACGTGGAACTGTGAGATGTCCATTAAACTTCTTTCCTTTGTAAATTGCACAGTCTTGGGTATGTCTTTATCCGCAGTGAGAAAATGGACTAATACAATGGAGATGCAGAAATTATCCTGCATTACTCAGATGGGTCGAATGTAATCACAGAAGTGCTCATAAGTGGACACAGGAGGCAGAACCAGAGAGATGACAGCATGAGAAAGACTCTCGCTGACTTTGCTGACTTTGAAGACAGAGAAGGAGTCCGTAGGCCAAGGAATCTGTGCAGCCTCTAGAAGCATGGACAGGAAAGGAAAGAGATTCTTCCATAGAGCCTCCAAGGGAACTTGGCTTCAGACTGCTTTATTTTAGTCCAATGGGGCTGACTTCAGACTTCTGACCTCCAGAATATTTTGAGTGACTTTATTTTAGTAATCTCTCTGATCTGTGAAATGAGGATCATGTTAGAGTCTGACCCATAGAATGATTTGAAAGGTCAAGTGAGATGTGTGGAGGAAGCGCTGAGCACAGTGATTGGCACAAGGTAAAAATTAATATCAATAACTATAGTCATCATCGCCATCAGCATCATTATAAGGAATGAGATGACCATAACTAATTTAGGCCAAGTGCATTATTTCACTTTTTGGAATGTTGGGAGGTGGCTTTAAAGGTCAAATTCTTTCTTCCATTGAGAATATGGCCAATTTTGTTATGAGCTTAACTCTAGAGGGAATAAAAAACTAACACTGGTACATTTTTTAATTCTGAAGAGTTGACAGATTGGGAGCTACATGTATTCTGGGACCACTTTATAATTGTTTTTAAGTGCTGAGTTTTAAGTTTTATTTGTTTTTGAGTTTCTTCTTCCAGGAATATAAATAATCATTCTATTATTTACTTGTTTTTTTTTTTTTTTTATCTCCAAAGATGAGCAGGATGAGTTGCAACATAAGGACTAAGCTAGGTGGTTTTAAAGTATTGGCCTGTTACCCCCATGTCTTAAAAATTCACTCAAAGTCTTGAGCGGAGTGGGGTGGATGGAAAGCCTTCCAGTTTTAGGTGCTTATGGATTTATGAACTGAAATGAACCTCCAAGATCCAGACTGGAAGATGGGCTTCTGAGATGCTGGAGCTGGGGCAGAGCGGCTGATCAGGGACCACTAGGCCTGATGTCCCCTGATCTTGGTCCAAGAAGCAAGAGCCCCTGATGTTTCTAAACATTTGCTCAAAGGGAAGCACATAGGTTAGTGATATAGATGCTTTTAGAAAGGTAAATAAACCTTTCCTACAACAGGATTTCTTCCAGCACTATAAGGAATCAAGATTCCATGCCCAGCAACTTCCTCCCCTTGCCATCAGAGTCCTGATTCTGTCACTTCTGCTGAACTCTCTTAATTCTAAACGTCAGATCAATGTGTGTTTCTTTTCTTCTTGTGATGCCACCAAGAAGTTTATGAGGATGGAATGTGACCTGGATTTGCATTTATTTGTCTTCTTATTTGTGCCATAAATGAACGACATTTGCATGTGAGTTGAAGCTAACTCTTAAATATTTTTAGTTGCATGACAATAACAACCACGGAAATTGTCTGACATTACATTGGAGAGACAGCTGGACCCTCTGAGAGATTCAGGTCTCATCGATCTCTTTAGCTTCACTACCTCTTATGGTGTCTGTCCGGTGAGCTATATGTTTTCAGCAAATGTCAACTGAAAGGATGAATGGATGACATCCTCATGGCCAAAGCAAAAGTGCTGCAGGAACTCAGTGAGCATCAGTCTTCTGTCACATCCTACCTCTTTCCATTCAATCCTATCCCACATCAATTTGTGGAGCAAATATTATTTGCAAGGCATTGCTGTTTTTGATGCTGGCTGGGTGTGTTATAACCTATTCATTCGTTGGCCTGTTGGCCTGTCCTTATTCTCAAGATGGCATGTCCAGGAGAGCATGGACCTTGACAATCTTGTGTATCATCATCACTCACCACCTTGCCTGGCACTTAGAAGATATTTTATAAATATCCAATAAGTATTATTGAAATGAAAAGCATGTGTTCCCTGCCCTTAAGGAGCCCATGTGATCTATCAGTAGAGAATATCAGTGCCAGAAGACGATGCCTACCATGGTGGATTAACAGGGATCCTGGAGTCAAGTGTAATTGGGTTCCAATTCTGGCTCTGCCGCTGCTCCCTGGGGGATCTTTGCAAATTCTACCATTTAAGGCAACCTTGGTATCAGACCTCTTCTTTTTGTAGCTGCTGCATATTAACCCAGGAAATTCACTGCTATTTAAAAGCCAGTGATTTTCTCCAGAGGTGACATCAGATTCTATTTCTAGGAAAGGAGCTCCCTGCATATTTCCAGGCAAGCAGCAGGTAACTTTAAATTTCCTCTGAGAGCACATCTGTCAGAAGACACTCAGCCTCGTCTTACTCATCACAGACTAAGTTTGGAAACAAGATGTTTCCTTGGGTGTAGGGAAGGTTTTCAAATGTGAAATCTCTTTTATGATTCTTTAGCATCTCATTAGTGCCTAGTGCAGCTGAAACTGAAAGCTGAAAAACTGAATTCTTGCAGAGAGAAGTTGGCAGGCACTACCGTCAAGGTGACCATAATTGTACTTTTCTTAGTCTTATGGAAGAAAGAGTATATCCCCTGCTGATAACTTATGATAAGCTTCTGGGACTCTAAGGTCCCAGAAGCCACAAATTATTGATAAACAATACAATTACTAACACCTAAATACATTAGCCCACCACTTATCCAGAACTGTATATGTTTATATATCACATTATAGCCACACTGTGTAAGTCATAGCTGTGTTCTTCCTTCCTGTGGAGACATTCACAAAAACTTGGCAAGGAGAAGAAGTCATGCTTTCCAGGTGATATAGTTGGAAGGAGAAAGGCATTTTGCAATTTTAGGACTGGCGCATCATCAGCTAACTAGTTCCTTTGTGGAGAAATAGAAGAGGGGTATTCATTACTATTTCATAAGGGCAGCCCCCAAGCCCTGTGGCCCTACATGATCATGCTGAGTGGCACTTCATTAATGGCCAGTGGTGAATAGAGTTGGCTCTGGAGCTAGAAAGCATAGTGGGACCCCTGGCTTCACCATGCTCAAGCCGTGTGGGCTTAGGTGAGTTACTTAACCTCTCTGTGACTCTGTGTTTCTCATCTATAAGTGGTGTCATAAGTAGCATTACCTAATTCAAAAGCTTGTGTGGATGAAATGAGCCAATACCTCTAGTGTGTTTAGCATCTGGCACTTAAGTGCTCACTAAATGCTAGCCATTCAAAATCATTAGTTTGACTGCCATATCCTAAAGAAGAACCACATACATTTCATGATAGTAACTGTCTTGGTACATTGTCCTACACAAAGAAGGTAATCAATATATATATATATATATTTGGAACAAAAACATCTATGAAGAAGACTTGGATCCTAATCCCTAAAGTATCAAGACAGGTCTTCATCCAGTAAAACCTTTTCAACAAAGATGTTCTGAGGATGTACACTAATTACTAATATCAAAGATCATGTTAGGATTTTTCACACATACTCACATGTTATTATTAAGCTACATCTGCCACATTATCATGATGCAAAGTAATTGTTGGACCTAATTACAGAACTTTACATTCATCCATGCTGATTTTACTCCACTAGGCACAAGGTTCCAGATTGCCGATGATTTTTTTTCCAAATTCTGGATTCTAATACATTTCTTTCTTTATTACCCAAAAGGCATACAGTCCTGAGACATACAAAATATAGTATATTTTCATATTACCATAATTTATATTATCACTTCAATTGATAATATAGGCAAAGGCCTTTAGCTAATGCACAGTCTCTACTATATAAAATAATTTCTTAGACATGATTTGTAGGGATCTTTAATAGTCCTTTTAAGATCTTGCCTGGAGGCCAGGTGCGGTGGCTCACACCTGTAATCCCAGCACTTTGGGAGGCTGAGGCAGGCGGATCAACCCTGACCAACATGGAGAAACTCCATCTCTACTAAAAATACAAAATTAGCTGGGCATGGTGGCACATGCCTGTAATCCCAGCTACTTGGGAGGCTGAGGCAGGAGACTCTCTTGAACCCAGGAGGTGTAGGTTGCAGTGAGCCGAGATCACACCTTTGCACTCCAGCCTGGGCAATAAGAGTGAAACTCCATCTCAAAAAAACAAAAACAAAAACAAAACAAAAAAAACACTTTCCCTGGAAATCACACCAAATTTCCTGCACTGTTGAAGAGTGATGACACCATGAACAAGGATCTTATACAGAATGCTAATAAGTGCTTCACACTTTTAGAGGTGACTCATGATGATTTCAAAGTAATGCAAAGAAGAAAACACTCTTTGGAATTCTCGATTCATTGTGGAGTCACAGTATAATGTATTATTAATGTACACATTAAAATTATAACAAGCACATTGCAGCTAATTAATTAGATCCCCTCAATTTACATAGGTCCCAGGATAAGCAACAGAATTGGGCATCTCCCAGCAAAGTATTACCATTGCTCAGAACATGGTGGCCTGCAGACCACAGGGGTTTCCCCTGGACAACAGGCTAAATTGTAACCTCCTGTCACGGTGTGCTGAGAAGAAACCCCCATCTTCATGCAGTAGCAGAAGTGACAGTTGAGCCAAGGGCTACTGTCTTCCAAAGTGATATATTTAGCAGGCTAGGTAGGGGATAATGTAAATAAAGTCATATAGATGAAATTTGTATTAACTAGGATTCTTCAGCGAAAGATCAAATAGGAGATTAGGTAGATATAGATAGATAGATAGATAGATAGATAGATAGATAGATAGATAGATAGATAGATAGACAGAAGACAGATAGATAGATAATTGTGAGGAACTGCCTTTCATGACTATGGGCAATCTGCAAGCTGTAGATCTAGGAAAGCTAGTGTTGCGAATTCCAATCCGAAGTCAAAGGCCTGAGTCCCAGCCCAAGGGTAAGAGAAGCCCGATGTCTCACCTCAGACAGTCAGGCTGAGAGAACCAATTCAACTTTCCTCAACCATTTTCTTTTATTCAGACCCTCAAAGGATTGAATGATACCCACCCAGTCACATTTAAGAAGGCTATCTGCAGTAGGCCAAGTCAAATGCTAATCTCATCCAAAAATACCCTCACAGACACATTCAGCATTCAGACACAAACCACATTCAGAAATGCTATTTACTAAGCTATCTGAGCACCCCATGACCTAGTCAAGTTGACATGAAATTAACCGTCAGTGAACTCAACCAAGAAGACTGCAAGAATGGGACAAAGCCCACCATGGGCTGAATCACCTCTCTGAGGTTATGACAGTAAGGGTCCCAGCTCATGGGGCTCTAGTTTAGGCTCTCTGTAGGAAAGAGAAAAGACCCAGGGAATTTCCAGGGCAATTCTTTTTCAGGGTTAACCCACGAGGACACCAACGCCAGATGCAATGATTCATGTCTCCCTTCTGCCATGATGAGTGTAGGAATAGCAAATAATGTGCAGAGTCAAAGGCAACCAAGGGCAACAACTCATTCACATTTTGATGTATTCATATTCCTCCATTAACATTTTAAATGCATTCATATTCCTCTGCAGAGAAGAGGAATATGAACGCATCAAAATGTGGATAAGTTACTGCAGTTCTTTTCAAACCCTGGTTTGTTGCCAATGCCCTTCCACTTGTTTAGTTTCTGTAAGGCTCACATCATACACAGATTGCATCGAAATTCCAGGCAGCTATTTAGCTAATTCATCTTGAAAAAGTGGTCTTCACAACCAAGAAATATGTCATGCTTAATTGCAACTTCCAAATTAAAAAACATAAGTATTTATCATGCAAGATCATTTGTTTCGTATCAACACTATCGATAACTTCAGGGACAGTCTCCTTCAAAAGTTCTCAGGTCTGATTTTAGACTATGAGAAGAAATTAACTGCTCTTACAACTTTTACGCTGGAGGAGAAAACTTGAAGGCTCTTCTATCTACCTTGAAGTTCTTATGACAGAGGCAAACTTAAATTCAACCTCTGACTAGGAGAAAATGAAACGTGAGGAAACACAAACTCGGCATCGTTAAGGTTTTCAAAAATGAACGAATAGATGGAGACTGAGGGGCTCCTTTTAACAAGTTAAAGAAGGAAGGCTATTTCTGAGGACCCAGCTCTGTTTCCTAAGAAGTAACCTCTGAGGTCTCTGCTGCAAAAGGAAAAGTCTGACTAATGTATTTTTTTAAAAAAATAGACAGAAACACAAAAGACTGTAATTCAAACAGACCCTTGGAAAGAAATTGAGAGAACTATGAACTGGATCCTACTAGAATTTAGAGACATAAAGCTGGCCAGCTAGAATAAGAAACAGGAGACATGTTCTTAGGGCAGAATTAAAATGTGTTGATGTTCAGAATAATGTCAGCGGGTACATGGATAAACATTTCATTTTAATAGTTAATTATTTTTATGTGTATTAAAAATACCAAAGAGCATGATATTATGTGATAGTGTTTATGACTTTGAATTAAGCTAGCATTTGTTGTTAAGTTATAAAGTTGGTTTACTCAGAGAAAACTATCAAGAAGATAAATGCAAGAGGTCCACGGAATTGGCAATCATTATAGTGATGGCACGTGAATATGGTTTAGGAAATATTCTTTTAATAGGAAGGGCTCAAAAGAGTTACTTCTTCTTGAGATTAAGATCCAGGGGTCCCCCATTCTGGGCAGAGGAAAGTTAATCCCAGGAGAATTTCTGCTGTAGGTTTTCACTCCTTAGTGTGGGCTTCCAGCTTCCAGCCACTCAGAGATTGGGTGCTCAGTCAGAACAGATTTGGGAAGGGGCACAATGACACATGGGATAGTTAGGAGATGTGTGGACATGGCCTGAATTACAGAGTGTGATGGTGAGGCCAGAACTATCTTCTCAAACTGCCATAGCATTGAGAGGAACCACAGAAGCTTTTCCAGTGACAATGGCTGTGAACAAAACTTTTATGACTTAAAAAGAATATAGCAGGACAGCAGACATGAAAATTGTAGGAGGGGCAGGAGAGTGACTAACTCAGCTACCACACTGACTTTTTTTCCTATGCAATTTAAAAGAGTTGTTACACTCACAGCAAAGAGACTATTATGAGCCATTGGATGGCATTCTGTCCTAAACCGAGATGACCAAGCAGGCTTGCTAGACTAACAGAGTCTCAGTCAGCCACAGCACAGCAAGGCCGGTTACAATAAGCCCAAGATTTCCTGCTTTACTCAGCCTCACCACCCATAGAATCTTGCAAATACTCACAGACACATCTAACACAGCACAATCAGAGCGTGTTTTTGTTAACTGTTTCCTTCTTTCGTTCGTTCCTTCCTTCCTTCCTCCCTCCTTCCGTCCCTCCCTCCCTCGGTCCCTCCCTTCCTCCCTTTCTCTCCCTCTCTTTCTCCCAGGCTGAAGTGCAGTGGCCCAATGGCTGCTCACTGCAGCCTTGACCTCCCAGGCTCAAGTGATCCTCCCACCTCAGCCTCTCGAGTGGCTGAGACTAAAGGCATGTGCCACCACGTGAGGCTAATTTTTTTTATTTTTTATTTTTTGTAGGGACAGGGTTTGTCATGTTGTCTAGGCTGGTCTTGAACTCCTGTACACAAGCGATCCTCCTGCCTTGGTCTCCCAAATTGCTGGATTACAGGTGTGAACCACTGTGCCTGGTCTTATTTAATATTTTTTCAAAATGTCCACAGAGCATTTGTTTTGGAAATGGCCATCTTCTTGTCTAAACTGAATATTAAGTGAAATGAAGTTCTTGTTTCTGCTCAGATTTAAAAGGACAACAGCACACACAAGGAAAGAAAGGCTGACGACTGAATAGAAACAACTCCACACCAGAATTTGCCACCAGCAATGTCCCACCACCTCCGCTTCCAGACGCCCATGGAATCTTGCCCCCAAAACTCTCACATCAGAGAAATCTTAAAAGGTAACAAGCGTCAGTTTATCTTTTCATCGTGAGTAGCCCTGAATCATTCTCTCTCAAAGCACTCAGTCTTTCTCTGCATAGTTTTGCCACAATTTGTAATTATAAATATAGGTTTGCTTTATAATTTTGAACTTTGAAAAACATTAGGCTGCAAGTATTATGAGGCTATGCACCATGTGCTTTCTGATCTCCATCCAACCCCAGGGCCTGGAACCGTGTCCGACACTTGAGAAGAATGTCAGAATGAAGGATAAGTGCATGGGTTCTGCAACCAGACTGTATGGCTTGGAATCCAGGCTCAGCCAACTTGTTTCATTGATAATTATGTTTAACTACACTGACAGAAAACCTGATGGAGTGAGTTAAACCAATAAAGGTCCTGTTTTATCCCCACTAAAGAGAAGTCTGGAGCAACGGAGGTGCAGGCTTTGGCTCCATAACCCAATGAGATCAGGTGGCATCTTTGCAACTAACTCGGACACGCCCTAATGGTAACAAGATGGCGGTCACTATGGCAGGCAATGTGTTCCTGTTCAAAGCAGGCAGAAGTGGAGAGCAGATGGGAGATTGAGCATGCTGGTCCCTATTAAGTGAAAAAGGAAAAGCTTCCCCTGAAGCATGCTTGTCACACTGAACACTATGCTTATCTGGCCAATCTGGATCCCAGAGCCACCCCCGCCTGCAAGGAAGTCTGGGAGAGTAAATTCCTCTAGGGGAGGCAGCAAGAGAGTAGGAATGGTTTGTTCACTGCAGATCAACAGCTTCCACGTGAGCCACTATTTCCAGTGTAACCTTGGGCAATGCACTTTACAAAAAGGTGCTTCAATTCCCTCATCTTAAAAATGAGGATGACTCGGGAAGGGGAACATCACACACCGGGGCCTATCATGGGGAGGGGGGAGGGGGGAGGGTGGGGGAGGGATTGCACTGGGAGTTATACCTGATATAAATGATGAATTGATGGGTGCTGACGAGTTGATGGGTGCAGCACACCAACATGGCACAAGTATACATATGTAAGAAACCTGCACGTTATGCACATGTACCCTAGAACTTAAAGTATAATAATAAAAAAAAAAGAAAAAGAAAAAAAAAATGAGGATGATAATAGCACTTGTGTATACAGTTTAGGTAGAGATTAAAACAGTTAAAACAGTTAATCTATGTAAAGTGCTTCTAATTGTGTTGGTACATAGTTAAGTACTCAATGATTGTAGCTATTATCATAATAGGCACTCAACAATATTAACTCAAGAAATGAATTAAAGAATGATTAAATATCCAAAATTCATGATTAAAGGTTCAAGAAGGGATTTCTGTAGATGTGCCTATTTTTATGTGTTTCTGAAGGGAAAGAACAAGAGCCAGATACAATGGGCAACAGAGCTCACAAATGGCAGTACACGAAACACTTGATAATCTGCTCTCACCAGATTTTACAAAACAGGTGGATATCGTAGTGCTTTTCTCATTTGTAGTCCTAGCCTTATCTCAGTGGCTAAGTAGGTTCCACATACCACTTTGCAAATCAGGCTCTTATTATTCCATTTCAAATCCTAAAAAAGATGAAATTGAAGGTATCAGAATTATAGATATTTATGTTAGCTGAAATATACGAAGTGCTATATGTTAGGTGCTGATCTAAATACTTTACACATGATTGCCTATTTGGCATTCTTACAACCTTGATGAGGTAGACATTATCATTCTCAAATTTGAAGATAATTTGTTGGTTATTGATTTTGAACATGCAATCAATAGCTCCTTATGAAAAGCAAATAACAATTTTAGAATCAATATTTGAAAACAATGGCAATCAAACTAAGAAAGGAACGGCATTGACATTTAGCATATGCATAAGAATCACATTCATTCATTCATTTATACAATAAATGTTCCGTTAATATATATTCTTTGCCCAGAATCATTCTCAGCATGTAGAGGACGAATCTAAATAAAGTACAAGACAGGCCTTTACATTTTAATAGTCCAGGCTTCCCAGGGAGATTATGTGTACACATGTGGATATTAGTGGAGAATGGGATCAGAAGAATGTATCAAATGGTTCACAAAGGTATGAATGTAGAAACAAAAACACTGTGTATAATTAACTGAGGAGGCTCTGATGGTCTCACAATGATTGACTCAAATCAGTACCTAGTGATAGTGATTGCTTTTGTCTATGCAGTCTCACTCGTCATATCTTAACACCACCACTGTGGTTTTCTTTCAGATACTATTTTTTTCCATTATCAGCACATGTATCCTGAATGAGACTGGGTTCATTTCATCTACCCAGGTTTTAAATTGGACATGTGATGCAAGCCTGGTAAGTAATGATATCAGAATATTCCATATATCCACAATGATTGATTCAGGTATAATCAGGCAACCCAATACATATTAATGAGATTAAATCCCGAAACATTGTCCAGAACTATTTTGAAGACAAATAAATATATAATTTATCTTTCCTCTAGGCTTTCTAAACTATATGGATACAGGTTGGGAGGTGCTAGGAGCCTTTTAAGATAAAGGGATTTCTGGGAGTAAATTCCAAATCAACAAACACAGGGTCAAGAGGTGGAAAGAGTCACATTCTTGTGAATCAATACCTGAGATGCTGGGTCACACTGAATCTGAAGCCTGTTACCCCTGTGATGTGGAAACCAATTTGTTTAAGTCATTGTGAATTGAACTTTCTATCATTTGCAACTAATAGAATCTTGACTAAAGATTCTACTCAAAAGCATCAAACTAGGCATTAGGAAACAGAAAAAATACAAATACTAGACTTTGTTCAATGTGAGTTTCTAACCAAAAGAGAGAAACTTCCTTAATTATCACAAACTAAGATTCAAGCTCATGGTTCATTGGGTAGAATGCTCAGAAGATTCTTACCTCAGTGGTGGGAAAGAATTAGCCTTAGAATAAAAGCTGCCCCAGTTTTACCTGCCAAATTATATAAAAACTATGTCAAAAATGGTTAAATAACTTTATTGCAAAACAGATTGTAAAAATGCTTATAAGAATGCAAAAATATCCAACACTCAACAAGGTAAAATCACAATGTCTTGCATTCAATAAAAAATCACCAGACACGTTTAAAAAAAAAGGAAAATAGTATCCAAAAAGAGAAGAAAAATCACAATAGAAATCAACCCAGAGACTTTCTCCAAGATGGCCAGCTAGATGCAACTGGGGAGTGCTGCTCCCACAGAGAGAGACCATGATTTTGACTACACCAACATAATTTGTACAGATTTTCAGAGAGAAAATGCCACATGAGAATGGAGGAAAGACTCAGTCACTGAGGCTGAACAGGGTAAAACTGGGAACCCTGTGTGGGATTCCTGAATGCTATGTCTAGTCCCTGGCCTCAAGCAGTACCTGAAGAAGGGTGAATGAAGGGACTGGGGAACTGCTCAATCTTAGCACAGACCTCTGGGATCCTAGCTGCTGTAAGGCATCCCACACCCCTACGAATGCATGAGCTGGCAGGGACATCTCCCCAGAGATTAGATGGAGTTGGAGTTGCAGCAGGCACACAGCCAGGGACCTTAGAGTGTGAATCAGCTCTGGTTGAGCCCAGCTATAAGCACCCACCCCAAGGGCTGCCAGTCTCCCTCTGAGAGGCCCTGGCATCAACTAACTGCCAGAGAGAAAGCATGATCTGTTTCTCTGTGAGGCTGAGGCATATCTGTCCTGCAGATATGCTTTCCCACCAGCCCCTCCCAGGGACCCTCCCTGGCTACGCTGTAAGGGCATGTTCATGATAGAGCCTCCACCACCCAGCCTGGGTAAATTTGCTCCACCTGAGTGCCTTCCAGCAGCCTTGAGCCCTTCAGATCTCCAACTGCACCTGGAAAGCAACTCAGACCATCTAAAGGAGGGAATTGTGAGCAGGTCCTGGTGCCGCATGACTGCAGCCCGCAGCTGAAGAGTGCTGAGCTGGGACTTCAATCAGGGAGGAGCCCACACTCTCAGAAAACTGAAAGGTGTGGGTCACACAGGTTTGTGGGCTGGTTTGGGACCCAGGCATGCCTCCCTACACAGGGCTGGTGTGGTAAAGGCGTGGCCTATTTCCCTATCAGACCTCTCACCATGGGAGCCCCATGGCATGAAAAATCTGACACAAAAAACAAAATTGTAGGCACAATGCCAGTTATCAGAGGTGACTCCTCCAAGACTCATAAGCAGATGTGGTGTGAGAGGGTAACCTCTCTCCCCTTTGCACCTGAGAACACAGTTGCAAATACAAGGATACACAAAGGAACTAAGTTTTGGAAGTGAAGGACAAATAAAATCCTCCCCTGACAAGTAAATGCTGAGGTAATATATTTCAAGTAGACCAACCTTACAAGAAGTCTTTAATGGAGTGCTGAACATGGGTTTGAAACAATGACACCTGCTGCCACAAAAGCATACTTAAGCACGTAGCCCATAAGCACAATAAAGCAACTGTATGATCAAGTCTATATAACAACCAACTAACAACACAATGACAGGATTAAAATTACACATATCTATACTAAACTTCAATGTAAAAGGGCTGAACACCCCCACTTAAAAGACAGAGCATCAAGCAGGATAAAGAGACAAGACCCAACCATCTTCAAGAGACCCATCTCACATATAATGGCACCAACAGGATCAAAGTAAAAAGGTGGTGTAAGATGTATTATGCAAACAGAAAACAGAAAAGAGCAGAAGTCACTATTGTTATAGTAGATAAAACAGATTTTAAGCCAATAAAAATTAAGCAGGACAATGAAGGGAATTACATAATGATAGAGTATAATCCAACAAGAAGCCTTAACCATCCTAAATATACATATATATACACACACACACACAATATATACATATACAGATATGTATATATAGTATATATGTGTGTGTGTATACGTATACATGTGTGTGTGTATATATATGTATATACATATACACACATATACATATATATGCCACCATTGCCACCAACTAACCAAACAATGACAGGATTAAAATTACACATATCAATACTGAACTTCAATGTAAAAGGGCTATAACACCCCTACTTAAAAGACATAGAGCATCAGGCAGGACAAAGAAACAAGACCCAACCATCTTCAAGAGAGCACCCAGATTCATAAAACAACTTCTTGGCTTTTGAATAACTTAGGCAACCAGACAATAATAGTGGGAGTCTTTAACATACCACTGACAGCATTAGACATATCACTGAGGCAAAAAATTAACAAAGAAACTCTGGACTTAAACTTGACATTTGAACAATAGGACCTAATAGACATTGACAGAACATTCCACCTAACAACAATAGAATATATATTCTCATCTGCAAAAAGGAGCATAGTCTAAGATAAACTACATGATTAGTCTTAAAGCAAGCCTCAATAAATTCAAATAAATTGAAAGAATATCAAGCACACAGTTGAATGACACTGCAATAAAAACAGAAAATACCAAGAAGATCTCTCAAAACACACAACTACATGAAAACAAAATAACTTATGAATAATTCCTGGATGAAGATTTAAATTAAGACAGGAGAAATGTTATTTGAAATTAACAAAAATAAGGACACAACTTACCAAAATCTCTGGGATGCAGCCAAAGCAGTGTTAAGAGGAAACTTCATAGCCCTAAATGCCTTCATCAAGAAGTTAGAAAGTTATCAAATTCACAATCTAACTTTGCACCTAAAGGAACAATAAAAAAAGAGCAAACCAACACCAGAGCTGTTCAAATAAAAGAAATTACTAAAATTAGAGAACCTAATGGAATTGAAATGCAAACATCCATACAAAGATGAATAAAACTAAGAGTTGGTTATTTGAAAAAGTAAATAAGATTGATAGGCCTCTAGCTAGATTATCAAATAAAAAGAAAGAAAAGATTCAAATAAGCACAATTGGAAACAACAAAGGCCGTATTACAAGTGATTTTACAGAAATAAAAAAGATTCTTAGTGCCAAGACCAGCTTGGTCATGGAGACCCTAACCCAGTGGCGCTAGAGGAATTAAAGACACACACACAGAAATACAAAGAGTGTGGAGTGGGAAATCAGGGGTCTCACAGCCTTCAGAGCTGAGAGCCTTGAACAGAGATTTACCCACATATTTATTGACAGCAAGTTGGTCATAAGATTTACTGAAAGTATTCTTTACAGGAAATAAAGAGATGTGCCAAAATAAAGGGATGGGCTCTGGCTAGCTGTCTGCAGCATGAACATGTCCTTAAGGCACAGATCACTCATGCTATTGTTTGTGGTTTAAGAATGCCTTAAGCGGTTTTCTGCCCTGGGTGGGCCAGGTGTTCCTTGCCCTCATTCTGGTGAATCGACAACCTTCCAGTGTGGGCATCAAGGCCATCATGAGTATGTCACAGTGCTGCAGAGATTTTGTTTATGGCCAGTTTTGGGGCCAGTTTATGACCAGATTTTGGGTCCTGTTCCCAACAGTTAGAGATTACTATGAATAACTGTGCACACAAATGAGAAAGTCTAGAGAAAATGAATAGATTCCTGGAAGCACACAATCTTCCAAGATTGAATCAGGAAGAGACTGAAACCCTAAATAGATCAATATCAACTTGTGAAATTGAATCAGTAATAGATAACCTACAAACCAAAAAAAGCACTGAACCATATGGATTCACAGCTCAATTCTACCAGATGTAAAAAGAACTGATACCAATCCTACTGAAAGTATTGCAAAAAATCGAAGAGGAGGGCTCCACACTCACTCATTCTATGAAACCAACATCAGACTGCTACTAAAATCTAGCAAACATAAAGTAAAAAAAGAAAACTTCAGATCAATAAAAAATCCCTCATGAACATGGACATACAAATCCTCAACAAAATACTAGCCAACCTAATCCAGCAGAACATCAAAATATTAATATACCACTATCAAGTAGGCTTTATGCTTTATTCCTGGGATACAAGGCTAGTTCAATATACACAAATCAATAAATGTCATTCACTACATAAACAGAATCAAAAGCAAAAACCATATAATCATCTCAATAGACACACAAAAAAGCTTTCAATAAGATCAAACATCCCTTTATAATAAAAACCCTCAACAGGCTAGGCATCAAAGGAATATACCTCAAACTAATAGGGCCATCTATGACAAACCCATACCCATCATCATGCTGAATGGACAAAAGCTAGAGCCATTCCCACTGAGAGCTAGAATAAGACAAGAATGCCCATTCTTAGCACTCCTATTCAACACAGTACTGGTAGTCCTAACTAGGGCAATCAGACAAGAATAAGGGATAAAAGGCAACCAAATAGGAAAAGAAAATATAAAATATAAAACGATCTCTCTTTGCTGACAGTATAATTCCATACCTAGAAAATACTAGAGTCTGCCAAAAGGCTCCTATAATTTGTAAGTGACTTTAGTAAAGTTTCAGGTAAAAAGTCAATGTACAAAACTCAGTAGCACTTCTATACACTAACAACATTTAGGCTGAGAGTGCAATCAAGAACCCAATCCAACTTACAATTACAGAACATGAAATCCCTGGGCATACACCTAGTCAAAGAGATCAATGATCTCTACAAGGGGAACTACAAAACACTGCTGAAAGAAATCAGTCATTACAAATAAATGGAAAACCATTCCATATCCATAGACTGGAAGAATCAATATCATTAAAGTAGCTATAATGTCCAAAGCAATTTATGGATTAAATGCTATTTCTATAGAACTACAATGCCATTTTTTACAGAATTAGAGGAAACTACTCTCAAATGTATATGGAACCAAAAAAGCACACAAATAGCCAAAGCAATCCTAAGCAAAAAGAGCAAAGCCAGGGGCATCACACTATTTGATTTCAAACTATATTATAAAGCCGCATTAACAAAAACAGCATGGTACTGGTCCAAAAACAAACATATGAACCAATGAATAAGAATACAAAACTCAGAAATAAAGCTGCACATTCACAATTATCTGATCTTTAACAGAACTGGCCAAAACAAGCAATGGGGAAAGGACTCCCTATTGCTGAATAATGGTGCTGGAATAACTGGGTAGCCATATGCAGAACACTGAAGCTGGATGCCCTGCATTTTACCATATAGAAAATTAACTCAATATGGATTTAAGATTTAAATGTAAGACATAAAACTGTAAAAATCCTGGGGGACAAACTGGGAAATACTCTTCTCAACATTGGCCTTGGCAAATAATTTTTGGCTAAGTTCCCAAAGGCACTTCAGTGAAAAGAAAAATAGACAAGTGAGATCTAATTAAACCATTGGGCCTCTGCACAGAAATAGCAACTATCAACAGAGGAAACAGAGAATCTGCAGAATGGGAGATGATATTTGCAAACCATGCATCCAAAAAGGTCTAATATACAGCATTTATAAGGAACTTATAAAGCAACAATTCAAAAACAAATAATTCCATTAAAAATGAGCAAAGGACATGAACAGTCATGTCTAAAAGGAAGACACACAAGTGGCCAACAAATGTATTAAAAAATGCTTGTCATCACTAATCATCAGAGAAATACAAATCAAAGCCACAATGAGATGCCATCTCACACCAGTCACAACAACTATTATTAAAATGCCAAAAATCTGGCCGGGCGTGGTGGCTCACACCTGTAATCCCAGCA